>NW_008667543.1:246503-305984 GCF_000695815.1 Acanthisitta chloris | reverse complement strand
TCCGCGGCCCGGGGTGGGAGCGGAGCCGCCGCGCCCGGTGCCTGGAGCAGGGGATGGTTTGTTTTCATCGCGGAACGCAGATGGTTTGTTGTCATCTCTCCTACGCGGGGCTCGCTGGAATAAACCTTCTGTCGCTCGCTGTGTCCGCGCCGTGAGGCTCCGGGCGCGCGTGGAGAGCTCCGGGGCAGCGCTCGCAGTTCGGATCTCCTCATTAAGGGACAGTTACGCGACTGAGTGTGTTGCAAGTGTCCAGGGTGATAATTTACTCGTTAGCTTCTTGCGTGGTGTGTTGAAAAGCTCGGTCTGAATCCCTGCGCCGCCGAGGAGGGGAAGCACAGCTGAGACTCTGGCAGTGCCAAGCCTGGAGCTGTCAGTGTGATGTTACAGTTGTGAATGTGCATTCCCAAGAGATGGAGGCTCAGAAGTCGTGTTGGTTCAATATGTGATCTATTCCCATCTGAGGGGAAACCCTCAGTAAAAGACAAGGCTTAAAAGGAGATATCAGCTCCTCTCTTTCTGCAGGCACAGTAGCCTCCCAGTTCAGAAGAAGGAGGTGATGTCATCTTTAAAGATCTTAGTTTCATTTTCATGTAGAGTGATGATAGTAAATATGTTTGCTGTGCCAGAGCATCGTGAGCACAGTCTGTCCAAGGCTCTGGCAAATCTTTCATCAGCAGTGGTCACCTTGCTCCATTTCCCATTGTTCTGTGACATGCCAGAAGGTCTCAGGGTCAGTGGAGAGAATCTGGAAACTGTGGTAAAACAGATAAGAATGATATGTATGGGGTGAGAAAGCACCAGGTGGAAACTACTGTATTATGCTGGTTTGGGACCTCAAGTTACTTTTTATAGACATCTGCTGATGTGTGCCCAGCCAGATGTCCTTGCTGTGGTCAGGCTGTTTACCCAGTAGTAGAAATCTGTTGCTGGTGCCCTGAATGACTTGCACCTGCAGTGGTTCTGTAAAAAGCAGTAAGTGATTTCCTTGTGTAACAAAGTCCAGTTACATTTTGCTAAGCCTTCACAATTAAATATATATCTGCTGAGTGACATTAAATAAATGGAAATCAGATAAATGCAGGTTTTCTAGTCTGAAACTGGTTTATGCCAGACTGCAAGTGGACTTTGATTTGATCATCAGCATTTTTAGATACAAACAGTAAGATCTGATTACTGTTTACATTGGTATTGCCATATAGGACAGTTGATGATTCTTAATGAGGTTGAAGATTACTGTAGTTGAAGAATTACAAGCTTGTTAGATGGAGATATCAAGAGGTAGTATAAAATGGGGAAATAATGGCTGTGGGGAAATTATTAATAGATTTAATCAAAGACAGGGTCTTGGGCTGGTCTCTCTCAGTATTTGGGAGGTTGGTATTAGGTGATCTTTAAGGTTCCTTCCAACCCAAACAGTTCTATGATTCTATTTTAGTTGAGGACTATGGTGCACAAAATAACATGCAGTAATGACGCTTGTGGTGACCCAAAGCTGGGAACCATCTGCAGGGCCAAAGAGGAGTAAAAGATCCTTCAGGAAAAATGGAATGACATTGAGTATCAGCATAAATAACACCTATGGGCTGAAATGCAGTAGTGCAGGGTTTGGGGCTGGTACCAGGGAACAAGGATTTCAGTAACATGAAAAGAGACATGGATGTAGTAATGGGTCACAAGACATGAGCAACTGCTTTATGACTGAAAAAAAGAAATTGTGATCCTGTGTGCTGCAAAAGTGCTCATTTAAAGAGAGGCACAAAAGTGTGAACTTTGTTGTACATCAGCTCTGGTCATGCATTTTATAAAAAGGGATGTGCAGACTTCAGGAAGTGCCAAGAGCTGTTGGAATGGTGAAGTAAGTGGAGAGTCAAGAGTAAAGCTTGTTTTGCTAGGCAAGCTAAGGCCAAGAAGGGGCATAACAGTTTGAAAGTCCCTGTTAGGCACAGTCTTGCAGAGTTTGTAATTGAGACCTACAGCCACCAGTGCCATGGGAAGAAAGACTCCTGTAAATTCTGAGGACTCCTGTGATCATCTGGTGGGCAAAGCCCCCAGGAACACAGGGGAAACTCTTGGCTGGAATAGTGTTGTGTTTGTGACTCTTTGCTTTCTTTTCTGGAGGCTAAATGTATTATCCAAGCCCCACTGCCATGCCATCCAGAGGAGAGAAAAAGAAATCCGGAGCACCTCCTTTTTGCTTGAGGGAGGTGTGTTGCAGTGCCAGTATCTCTATCAAGGCTGACACTGTGAGTCAGGCAGCTGACTAAGATGACAGACACCTTGGATGTCCTCTTTCCCCCCAAGATGTGTTCATGATTACAAGTAGCATGGAAGATCTGCTGTGTGGAAGAGATCCTGTATTCTTAGGAAGACGCTGTCACCTCCCCAAACTACCGGTGGGAACTTACATGTGATCAGAATTTTTTTCTCCCCCTTTTTCTTTTGCCTGTTGGAACATTTTCCATGTGATGGAGGGTGCCACGGTGTGGCATCACATCTTCTGTGCAGTTACCTGGAGTATCTTAACCAGCCTGGATGTATTTAACTTCCCTTTTGGCTTTCAGTCAGCAAAGGTGAAAGCTGCATCCTCTGCTCTGCAGCTGCATCTTCAGAGAGCTTCCTCGAGACACTGTGTAGCTGGGGAGGAAGGGGGATGGATGTTCTGGTTTGGCTCCCCATGTGCCATAAATAAGAGTTAACAGACGCCGCCACCAGTTGGCAGTTTCAAATTTAAAAACAATGTCAAGGCTTTTTTTCTGAAGTTCCAGGTGGCTAAGCTGTCGATCAAAATCGCTGTTATACATGAATGTGGCACTGAATCCGTGTATAACAAGACTCTTGATGGACAGGGCTTTTTAAAAGAGAGGGATTGGGATGGGAACTCTGCCATTCCTGTACTGCTGGCAGTTACTCATGTAGGAGGTTGCCTAGTTCACAGGCAGGTGGAGCTCCTTTTCCTTTTGCCCTCAGGTGCTTTTGTGCCTGATTGCAATTACAGCTTGTAATAATGTGTGGCACTTTACACCAAAAGTGTTTTACTTGAGTAAATATTTCTCTGGATTGAGATTACTGCTCTGGTTTGCTGACTTGTTTGCGCTTATGGAGGTTACAGAGCATGTGCACCGTGGGATTGCTGAAATTCCAACTGCATCCTGAAAAATATCTCTCAGAGTTCACTTTCCAGTTGAGAAATGTTTTCTGGCGACTCTTCAGGAAGAGAGATCTGTGTATCTCTGTGGCTGTCTTGGAATTAAGGACTGTGTTTATTTGTTGCTGAATTACATAATCTCCAGTCGTTACTTAAAGGAGGGGAGAAAAACAATCTGCTGTTACTGCAAAGCAAGCATTTCTTCCGTCTGATACCGGTTCCATTTCTTCACCTCCGCACTGTGGTTTCACATTCCTAGCTGTTCTCATCCCATGTGTTTCCTACTCTGTCTCCTAGTAGGCAAAGCTGTTTGCAAAACCTGTTTCCTTTGTAAAGAAAGCAGCTGTGGTTGGTTCGGCTCTCAAATGACTATTTGCCTTCTCAGAAAATGCAGAAGAAAATATAACAGACATTTTTTAAACTCAATTTCCAAATAATCTAAGAGAAATATATGTGATGTTTCTTATTTCATCCTTTTTTCTTTTATTTTTCAGGGTTTGGGTATCTCCTAATTGAAGAGAGTCAAATACTGATTGCAAGTGAATCCTCCTCAGTCAGCCTGTTGGATGCCTCTAAGAACATAAGAAGTCATGGCAGAAAATGATGCAATGCCAACCTTACCAAAAAAGTGTGGCCCATACATTTCATCTGTAACCAGTCATGGCATGAATTTGGTAATTCGTGGCATTGTGCTGTTTTTTATTGGCGTATTTCTTGCGTTAGTATTAAACTTACTGCAGATCCAGAGAAATGTTACTCTCTTCCCCCCTGACGTGATCACAAGCATCTTCTCCTCAGCTTGGTGGGTACCACCCTGCTGTGGCACAGCATCAGGTAAGTTCAGTTATGTGTGCATGCCTGGCGTGGAGATGGCTAAGTGGAGAGGGAGGTAGATAGTTAGAAAAAACTGTATGAAAGGTGGAGAAGATAAAAAAATTCTCTTCCAGCATCACTTCCCTTTTTGAGCTGTTGCTTTCATTCTGATCTCCCTGTGATATGCATGTGTCCTGAAATTGTTGTTCTGCTAACTTGCTGTATGTAACTTCCTCACTAGAAGAAGTGGAGGGGTAGACATTGATCTCTTCTCTCTGGCAGTCAGTGACAGGACCCGAGGGAATGGCCTGAAGTTGTGTCTTGGAGGTTTAGGTTAAGTATTAGGAAAAGGTTCTTCACCCCGAGGGTGGTTGGGCACTGGAACAGCTTCCCAGGGCAGTGGTCACAGCACCAAGCCTGGCAGAGTTCAAGAAGCTCTCAGGCTCATGGTGTGATTCTTGGGCATATCCTGTGCAGGACCATGAGTTGGACTTGATGATTCCCATGGGTCCATTCCAGCTCCAAATGTTCTGTGATTCCTTAACTTGTCTTACTGTCAAGCAGAGCATAATCTTTGCTTTTTCTTTTGGGTTAGAATAGAAATTTAACAGACCTGAGAAGGTGCTGCCACTTGTAACCTGGAGGTTGGGTTACAAGAGTGCTCTCAGACAGCCCTTGAAATATCCTGGC
The DNA here is from genome assembly GCF_000695815.1 of Acanthisitta chloris. Classification (NCBI taxonomy): domain Eukaryota; kingdom Metazoa; phylum Chordata; class Aves; order Passeriformes; family Acanthisittidae; genus Acanthisitta; species Acanthisitta chloris. Next base: position 301,336 of record NW_008667543.1, on the reverse strand, counting down.
AGTGTCAGACTGTGCAGCACACAGTGCCTTGTTTGAGCACAGCAAACCACCCTGAAAAATTCTCCTTTGTGGTACGGCTGTCCATTTGTTCCTCGTTCCAGTTCAAGGTGTATCTTCAGCTCGGTGAAGCTGGGAGCCCTGTCTGTGGCTCAGGGAGCTGAGCCACAGTTGGCAGCTGTAGAGGCTCCGTGCAGAACAGAGTACCTCAGTAGACTCATGTTTCAAGTCAGGTGATGTGAACATGCTCCATTTCTCCCATGACCACGTAGGGAGTTGTGGCTTTTGTGTGTTTAGCTAGTTTAAGTGAGATGTCTACTGAAGGTAGTAAGAAATATCCCATTTTCCTCTTTCAACTATCAAGGCGTATTCTATGTTACCAGCCTGATGAAATTTGACTTTCTACTTGACTTTGAAAATCACTGGTCTTGTGGGTCAGTTTCATGCTTTACTAAGGGAGTATTCTGAGCAGCCTGTACTGGTAGATTCTCCGTTGGTGAAACTTTGTTACAGCCAGTGTCTCCCTAGAATTCAGCTTTAATAAGATTGAGAAGCTCAAGATTCTAGGTATTCATATGAGTCAATAAACTTTCTTTGAGCATAGCATTGCTGTTTGCTAATGATAATATTTAAGGCTGGTTTTTTCCTCCTAGTCTGATTGCTTTTTTTTTGATACATTCTTGAACTCCTACACCCCAGATGTCAATAGAGGAGCTTGATTTGAAAGGAAACCCTCCAAACAGTTCCCTGAATGTTAGTTTTGTTCTCCAGTGGAAATTTATTTGGCATATTATGGTGGCAGTTACATACCTGCTTTACCTGCTGGTTGTCTTAGTCTTCTTCCTGTTGTCTTGCTGAGATTGTTGGTTAGTTTTTGGCTCATATCCTGTGTTTGCTGCATTTTTCTTTCACACTTTAAAGTGATCATCTTGACAAATATGTTGAGTAAAGGTTTGATATTTTATATATGGAGTAGTGGAGGTTGAAGTGATAGAATCCTAACTTGCAGCAGCAATGCACAGGGTTTGCAATGTTCTCTGCAGTGTTCACACTGTTGGCTGTTTGCATTAGGCAGCACCTTCTGCTCTGCTGGGTCATCTGAGAACACTGCAGCTGCAAGTGGGAACTCATGAAGGCTACACCTTACCATCAGCTCACAAGAAACTTGTGGGCCTTTCTGGATCTGATGGAATGGTGGTTTTGATGGAAATACTGGATATGGCTTGTGAAGTGTAGTTAGTCACCTAATAGGCATTTGCACTACTTGATTTTAAACCACCTGATTTAAAGATATTACAGCCTTAATTGGCTTCTCCCAGCAGGAGTGACCCCTGTTGAGGTTCTTTCTTTTTCATTATCAGTCTTCATTTTCTTTCCTTATCTTCTCTGCTGGCATACATACAGAGAACCTCTGTGGTAAATGCTGATAATTCACCCATTTTCTTACCATTTGTACTTGCACAGCCTTCCTGGAATTGACGTGAACATTTCTCTGCAGTATGGTTTATTATTATGAACAGAATAAAGGTATTTTGCATATTTACAATCAGTGGTGATCGAGGCTGCATTCAGAGAAGTCCTTTCACCCATCACTGTTATTAGTCATGAGTTTGGCACAAGGCCTTTGGCAAGAAAATTGCTCAGGGAGTTTTTTTTCCTCTTCAGTTTTACTGGTGATTTATTTTCCCAAATCCTGGAGATCGTTTTCTTCTGTGTCAGAATAAAGAGCATTTGCAGTATTACCCACAGCAGCATGCTGGGCTGAAGGCGCTGGAGATGATGGCTCAGGCTCTGCCCCACTCCTACCACACCAGTCTAACATTGTTATTCTTATTCTGGGGTTGATTGGTAACATTCTTTTTAGCTGCAGTTGGAGTAGAGAACGCATTTATAAAGAAATACTGAAAAGAGCATCATAGTTCCCTGGGGTTAGAAGTCCTGTTTGCTCTCTGTATCCAACAGCCACCACAGGCTCTTGGCTTTCTCTCTTCTGGGTGAGCTTGATAGTAGCATTGAAGAAGATAAAAACATTATCTGAACAAAAACTCCTTGTAACAACAGCAATATTGACGTTACAAACCACATTTTTGCCCATACTCTGGTGTTTGTTTTGCTTTTAGTTAAATGTGTATGTTTGATGTGTGGGATCTTCAAAAGTCTCGGCCTACAAGCTGTTACTGCTCTTTTTGAACTACAGCACATGTTTTGGTGTGGGGGAGAGCTCTGTTATCCTTTGCTTCTAGTCAGATTGTGTCTGTATTGCTGTTTCTGCCAGGTCTGCAGTTACTGCTGCAGAGGGTGAGGATGCTGCAGAAGTTTACAGGGCTTTTTATTAAATAATGAAATTCCTCTTCTTTTACAATGTATGTTTTTGTGTTACTTAACCTTAAAAGATCTGTTTTATAAATAGCAAAATCTAGATTGTCTTTATTTTAGTTAAATATTGGCAGTGCTTTAACTTCTGGGCCTTTTTTCTTTCATGTCTTCACAGCTGTGATTGGGTTATTGTACCCATGCATGGACAGACATCTGGGAGAGCCACATAAATTCAAGAGAGAATGGTCCAGTGTGATGCGATGTGTAGCAGTCTTTGTGGGAATAAATCATGCCAGTGCTGTATCCTATATTCAAATGAAATTGGCTATAACAAATGGGTTTCCACTTAAAAAAGCTCACAGAGTCAGTCATGGTGAATTGTTGTTAAAGATGTAACGTGCAGCGTTTTTGCAAGGGAAATGCAGAACGTGTGTTAGTGTCAAACTGTCATAGTAGTATTGGAGGTGATAAGTCTCAGTCCTTTTTGTTCTGAAAAATTGTTTTGTTAGCTATGTCTCAATATTGAGCTTTGTCTTTCTTGTAGTGTTTATTTTCTTTGAAGGACTAAAGTTAGTGTGGGAAAGTGTTCATGTGGGAAGTCTTACAGGAAAGTGCTTTAAGACATTCCAAGCTGATGTCCTTTTAATACAGTAGTAAGAGGTCAAAGCCCAGTCTTAAGGTCATTAATGAAGCACATGCACTTTGCAAAGAATGAGGAAAACTCAGCACCAGGAGTACCCAGAACTTCAAAACACAAGGAAGCAATGCAACCCCATTCTGCAAATGATGCCTGCCTTGATGCTGAGAGAGCAGTGACCAGTCCTGTGGTCATTCAGTAAGAGCAATTAGAAGCCAGTCAGCATGTTGCAGTACATTATACTCTTCCTAACTGTGTATCTGCTCAGATATATCCTTGCACAAGTGTGCTCAAAGCTGGTGTCCCTTCCCTCTGAAGCAGCTGAGCACACACTGAGTGACAGGATGCCTTTTACATGCACTGGTGCACCTTACTGGCAGTGCTGTGAGTCATGGTGGTTTTGTGTAGTCATGCCTAGTGCCTCCTCTGTCAGCTGAAACCAGGACCTGTTTGTGAAAATTGGGGTCTTGTAAGCTAATGAGCAAAACAGCTGATCGTCTCTGCCATGCTTGTCTCCATCAGGGTCAGCTCCAAAAAATGGTACTAAGAAGTTCTGATCCTGTGCTACTCAGTCTTCTCATTCGCAGGAAAAGAGGCAAGTGAAAGATGTGAGAGCAGACTGAGTTCTCACTGAGGTGGCTTGGCCCCTGGATGGGTTTGGTTGTTTGGTTTTGTTCCCACCCAGTGCTATCCAGTGTGACTGAATGAACTGGACCTGCCAAGATTCCAAGTCGCTCTCACTGTCCCTCACAACCCTTACTCTCCTTGACAAAGATACCTGAGTCTGGGGCTGTGGTACACAGTGAGTACACTGACCTGGCCTGTACCTGTTGGGTGAGCACGTGCAACTTTGCTGCTTATAAGAAATGCAGGAGAGTTGACAGCTTCTCTCTGCATGAGTCTGATTATTTACAGCAAACCTTCTGCAGTTCTCTAACAGCTGTTACCCATATTCCAGGACATCAGTAATGTACTGTCTGTATTTCCTCCTTGACAGCTTTCCAGACTACTTGCTCTTCAGCTATTACCAGCTCTGCATGTTGCCATATTTGGAGAGGGTTTTGGTTCAACACTTTTTCTGGTGCTATTGATTTTTATCCTGTAATTATTTATTTCAGTTAGTTGAGCTTCTTTCTCATTTCCTCTGGGTCTCTCTCCAGATCTTTGTGAGAAAATAGGGCAGTGGGTTTTTTATTGTCATCCCATAAATTTGTTTTCAGGCTTATGGAACTTGACAATCTCCTTTTTAATTATCTGTTTTGGAAAAGAGTAGTGAGGATGAGTTAGTGTTTCCAAAACATTTTGGAGGATGTGGAACACAACAAAGATATCTGGAGTGACTTCGTGCTTCTATCGCATTGTTGACAAAACTGACCTTGAGTGTTGATATAAGTGAACACTTTGCAGTAATACTTAAATTTTGTTTTATAGAAAGCAGTGACATTTTAATGCTAAGCTGAATGTAAAGTAGCATGTAAATTAAACAACTTTGCAATTAAGTAAGAGTGAAAAATACCTTTTTTTGGTAAATCTCTGTCACTTGGAGAAGTCTAATGCTAGATTTAAGATTTCATATTGAGTGTAACAAAGGACCAGGTGAGGATGAGATGTTCTTACTCTGAACAGTAACCATGTGCATTGTGTGCCTGTATAAAATTCTTGCAGTGTCTGGCAGGTGTGTAGTCTCTTTGCTCTTGTACAGTGCTTAGACCCTAAAATATGAAGAAGTGTCATAAGTTGTTTTTTTCCCTGATATATTGACAACAATTACAAGGCTTATTTCCTCACACCTGATAACTGTGTGAGAGCTGATGCAGCTAACACTGTATTTTTTAAACGGTATTTTTGTTTGTTGTGCCAAAATATGATAAACAGATATGGTATTTCCAAGCTTATCCTTAACAACCGATGCAGAAGGTGGATTTTGCCAACAATATCCAGTTGTCTCTCACATTAGCAGCTCTGTCAATTGGACTGTGGTGGACATTTGATAGATCACGAAGTGGCTTTGGTCTTGGGGTAGGAATTGCTTTCCTGGCTACATTGGTATCACAACTTCTGGTCTACAATGGAGTTTATCAGTAAGTATTTACTCCCCTAAGGTTAAATGATAATGTTCTGAAGCTGTAGCGTAAAATTAGAATCAAGGGTACAATTTGACATGATTTCCTAAGCTGTCAGTAGCTAATTTTGAGCATAGCATAAACTGGGCTGTTTATTAAAGCTGTTGTGTTTGTGTAAGTGAGAAATCTAGTTGGAAATTGCTAATTGAAATAAAATTGCTACCTTCCCAACACCATAACATGCTTTTATTTCAGTTGAACAAATGCAGCTGTGATCAATAAGAAGCCTCCTTTGTTGTTTGCTGCAAGTAATTAGATTTCTATAATAAATGCCTTTTTGTAGTTGAAATGTCCTAATATTTGTGAATTTGTCTCATGATTGGAGAACTCTCTGTGTTGCACAGTGAGCTCAAAAATGTGTGTTCTCTTCCAGATACACATCTCCAGATTTCCTCTATGTTCGTTCCTGGTTGCCATGTATATTTTTTGCTGGTGGAATAACTATGGGTAACATTGGCAGGCAGCTGGCAATGGTGAGTTTGGAGGGGTATTGATTGCCTTCCAGTAAAAGTTTAAATGTACATCTCATTCCTTTCTCTATATGTACCAACCAGCTATTTGACTTATGTGTGTGTAATGAGGTAGAAATCAGTGATCATTGCTTGTTGATATAATTAGTGAGCCATTTGTACTGTTACTCAGAGCACAGCCCATGCTTTGCTCTGTGCACTCTCAGTTACATACTTTTAGGTTCTGAAAGGACCAGGAGCTGAATAAGAGCTCCTGTGTTTGAGGAGGTCAGGCCATCCCTTAAGTCTGACCTGCTTTTTCTGCTGCTCAAGGAGACAACTTGCAGCCACATTGTGTGTACAGAACTTAGGGAGACCAGATGTATCGGGGTGAAGTTTAAGATAAATTATTTTATCACCTGTTTTATGAAAAATCACTCTCATAACTCTTTTTCATTAGTTATGTGAATTAATATTATTTTGTCAACTTCTGTTTTTCAGTATGAATGCAAAGTCATTGCAGAGAAGTCTCATGAGGACTGAGAGGAAACAATATGCACCTTTTAAACAGGAAAAATGTCTGACAAATGACTGTTGGAGGAGCAAAAGGAACACTTGACTATGAAATTGCCAAAATGCAATTTTTTCCCTTGAGTGGTATACTTTACTGCAATCTGTGATTGCTGCTTCTATAGAAACCTTGATGTCTGATTTTGATTACTGTGAAGTTACAATAGTATGCAATACATTTGACAATATTGGTTCAATTATAGGATTCTTTTTTTTCCAAATCTAAACAGTTTACCATAAATTCCTGTCTGTCCATAATGTTACAGTGCCAAACTGAACATTTGCACTACATTTCCATAGCTGAAACTTCTTGCTTCACTTTATCTTGGAAGTTTTGAGGAGTTTGTTCTTAACAGCTAGTGAAAGACAGGGGGTTGGTTCAAACTTAGGAATGAAGATCTCTTTCCATGATGATAGCCTGTCATACCTGTATGAAATGTATGGATTGCAGATGAGCTTTGATGCAATAAGGAACTGATATCTGCCTATTAACACACTGTATCATTCTTCTTACTCACCTTACAGGTGAGGAGACAATACAGGTTACATGGGTTGTTGCTGTAGCATTTCATTTGTCTGTGGTACGTGCTCAGTATCACAGAAGGCAGAAATGGAACCTCAGCCTGGAAATTATTTGCTGTTTTTACCCTGTTACAACCAGTATACATGTTTGTATATGAATCTATGTGAACCATCATCAGATGTGGACAGATTTTGGAACTGCTTGAGTGTGCAATGGGATATAGTTCGGGTCGTTCTCGTACAATCCTTTAAGCTGACTTGTGTCGGTCCCTCATAGGAAAAAAACCTTATGGAGTTTTTATGGCAAAACTTAATTCTGCTGAAGTAAATCAGCCACTACCATATAGTGTCATAAACCCCTCCATTACCAATGTTGCTCCTTGTCTACCAGCTGCCCTGTTGGCAGGGATCAGCATGAGGAGGCAAGGCTGTGTTTTTAGTACCGATGTAGCCCTCATTCCTGTAACTGTGTCCAGGCAACCATAAATGCTTTTGTTCTTACAGCAAGAGGTGGAGAAATACTGGTCCCCCTGTTCTACAGGTGCCTGTACACAGAAAGCCTGGCAGGACAGTGAGCTGAAATAGGCTGTGTGCTAATTGGTTTCCTTCTTAAGAAGGATTTTAGTGTGTGACCAACCCATATTTGGGGGCATATGTGAAATTTCCTCTTGGCTTTGCAGCTCCCTTTTAAGACTGTAACATAAAAGTACTTGTGCAAGAAGGCAGAAAGCAGACTTCAAGAGGACACTGCTAACCTGTGCCTGCAGTGAATTTGGCATGGGATGTCTCCACTTTATTTTCCCCTCCTGTCTTTGTTGATGATGTTTTTATGTATTTGTTTTCCTCTTTTGTCCTGAAGTACTATTTTTTAAGTCTTCCATAAAAAGTTTATGAGACGTATTACAGTCACCTAGGGAGGCTGGAGTTGGTCCAAAGAACATATAGATGTTTAGACAAGTTTTTATTAATAAATGTGTGAATGCATTGTACACGAAGCTTGAACTAGGCAACTCTTTCAGTCTTAGCTGCTTGCCTCCAAGTCTGAAAAGTATGGAATAGAGTGCTTCCAAAGGCATTGTAACAAAAGAGGTGATCACAAAAGGAAAATTTCCTGAATGAGGAGTTGTGGAAATAATAAATAAGCAAGTGATGTATAAAGAGCTTGGTTCTGCAGCTCCACAAAGTGTCATCAACTTGTCACAGGTCCATGGCAGTTCAGCACCATGAAGCTTCCATGGGGTAATGGTTCAGGAGAGCATGTACAGAGCACTTTGCTTTGAGCAGAACTAGAACATGTTTAAGTAGATCCCTGACTAAAGGCTTTCTCTTAATCAAACCATATGGCAATAAGAAGCATTTTATTAATAAACCCAAGAAACTAGGCATGAACAAAGGAGTTTCTTTAGACAAGCTCTGGCATTTTGCTGAAGAAGCTGTTGGGTCTCTCTTTTACAGTATTTCACCTCATCCACCTTTTTTACTTCAACAAATGGCTTCAGCTTGGTGGGCTGCTTGATGAGTCCCTCTTGAGTAAACAAGGCATGAATGGCATATAAATTCAGATGTTTCTTATCCTAACTGTAGGGAATAACATGGCCCCTCAGTAGGCAGTGTGCTGACTTGGTAAACAGTGTAGTTTCATCATGACCAATGAGTGTGTACAACTGGAGATGAGTCACTGTTATTATTCACTTGGTGGTAGAACTGCTGTTACCTGCCAGTCTCAATACTTACCCAGAAGCAGCCCTGTGTATGTTAAAACGTGCAGTATGTGAGAAGTGGTTATTCTGCATCTGTGGCACCCACTCTGCAGCACTTTGCACTCAGATTCAGCTAAGCCTGGTTAGACTGTGCTGTCCGCTAACTTTTAAATTTCATTTTGGAAATTTTGAGCATGTTGTGCAAAGGCAGCAATCATCCAAAATAAATTTGGGTGGAGTCCTTTATTCTGTGTCTTATTGGTTTTTTCTTTATTTGAGTAATGTCAATACAGGATCACAATGTGGGTGTCCTGGTGTTTCCAACTGTGTGTAATTTTATGGCTGATGTGCTCAAACCCTGGAAAAGGTTCATGATGAGAATGCTGACATGGCCTTAACTTTGTGGAGTGAACATGCTGCTGCTCTATAGCATAGTTATAACATTAGACTGTCTTAAAACGTTCAATAGAGAATAAGTTATATTTTAGATACAACTTTATAAGCACTATAACCTCTTCCCCAATTAAGCTTTGTAAGGTCTATGCTGTTTAAACTGGCAAATTGCTGTTAAAAGCAAAATGTGCATTAAATACAATTACAACCTTGATTGATAGGTTTCTTCTTTCTTTAAGAAATTATGCTGATTTTTAAACTACACTGTATTGCCTTCTATCAGCAACCTCATAATAATTTTGACCATTTTGGTGGCATATCGGTTGCACATCTGTGTAGAAATACTGAAAAAGAAGCAGGAGAGATCAAATCAGCCACAATTCTGCCTTAATTAGCATGCTGAGCAGCCTCAAAAAATCTGCCCTTTTGAATCTGCAGTGGGAATAAGATAACTTCACTCACAATACAGAAAATAGAGATTTAGATATAAATAGCTGCTAGGAATATGAAAAAAAACCCCAACACAAACACCAGGGAAACTCTTAATATATTTGTATTTATTAATGTTCCGGTCTGGATATGAACTGAATGTTATTCTGATATTCACAGACTCCATTCATCGTGCCCATCACTCTGTCTCAAAAAAGATGTGACAAATAGGTTTGGCAATGTGTAATGGAAAAGCATCCAGGCAGAGGTGAGGAAAGGGTGGGAAGAGAGGTTCAGGGGGTTTAGATGCAGTCCCACAGCAGGACAGCACCACAACTGAAAGTTGGAAGGAGCACAGTGGGCAAATGGAAAAATCCCCTGTTTGTGTTGGCAACCTGTGACCCAAAATTCCTAACTCTGCTGTCAAAATGCAGCATCCAGGGCATGCCAAGTTTCTGACCACGCAAATTACAGTCAGGGATAGAAATAGCCATCATTTTGGATAGTAAGCACTAAGATTAGCCAAAAGTGCACAAGGAAAGGTGTTTTGCTAGAAACCTAACCTCTACCTTTTCTCTGTAGCCTCTCCATGAGAACATCGTCCCAGGGAACGGAAACTCCAAGTTCTTCCAGCCCAAGGGTGTTGAATGGAAAGTTGCCCATTTGGAGAGAATATTCCAACTGCTGAGCTGCCAGGCTCTTGCAAAACACATCTTGTGCCTCTCTTTATAACAGGGCTGCTGTAGGCAGCTACGAGGAGAGTAAACAAAGAAACTTTTCCTCCATAGCTTCTGTACTTCCCTGCTGCCATCTGGCTGGGAGCTGCCTCAGGGACCTGTGGGCATGCACCAGTCTTCCCTTTATATCTTTCCCAATATGTAAAGAAGGAACATAATTTTACCAGCTGCATCACCCTGGACATTTTGCCTATGTTTTTTACATTTTGGAGCAGTGTTACCAATAATTCCTAATGGTAACAGAGGAATGTAACCTGTGGAAGTGATGTAAAATGCCAAATGCAGTGCTTGTGAAAGTACAGGCACAGCTGGGCAGAGGGAACGCGTGTCTCGCCGTGGGAATAGCTATCTAATGCTGTTAGTTTTGATGCCAGTACTAAATGCAAAGCATGAGTAATTTTGCAGCTTAATGTTCAGCACTAAACAGTAAATGAAAGGTCAGTCCAACATGTTAACTGTCATGGAATAGTAAACACTCCTTTAATTGCTTCAGGCAGCCAGCTTGGATTTTTGGTGTATCTGTTGTCATGTTTTGAGCAGCATGGTCCAGAGACTTGTCCTGATTACCTCCCCCCGGTCAAATGACAAAGCCTCAAATTAAAGGATAAACTTTATGCCTAGGCTTTTCAGGCAGCATACTGGGAGTTTGTGCTTTGAATGCTTAAAAGCTGTGCTGGGGAAGAGGTAGGGGTTAGTTCTTGATCTGACTGGAGCCAAAATCCAGTTTGAAATGTAGTTTCGCGTTTTCTTGAGGTTTTCCTTTCTTGCTCTTCAGTTCTGAAGTACAGAAGTTCAGTAACTCCTGCTGCACTTTCACACTTTGTTTTTTCAGCCTGCCCAGCACTATTCCAGATAGGAATAGAAATAAATATAAAGGGAAAGGGCAGCTACTAGTTTTCCCCAGGCCAGGGTGCCCTGTACACCCATGTCAGACAGGCCATGTCCCCAGGTCAGGGTTCATAGGATTCACTTTCTGTACAGGCAGCAGTTCTGCCTTGTCTTTTGCACTTTATAACCTCTATGCAGGAGGTGTGACCTGTTGTACTGAGTTCTGCAGAGAGATGTGCATACATTGCAGAGCATTTGCAGGCAAGGTCCACGGGTGTAGCCATAAGATTTGATTTTTGCGACTTTGTTGGTAGAAATCCTAATATTGTGCCTTTTAAGCAACTGTGGCAAAATATTCATGGAAAGAAAAATATGTATTTATAAATATGTCTCTGTCTGAACTCTCAATGTAATTTTGCTGTTTCTGTTCTCTGATTAGTTCAGCCTTGTAACCAACATTTAGATATTTAATAAGTTTTTTTGGTAGTCAAACCTCAAAGCCTTATTTGTTTCATGCAGTTATTCAGGGAAAATGTGTGAACTAAAGTGAAAGCTGTGAGGAACAGGGTTGAAACTTAATTTACCAGATAGAAGTTATGCAAGGAGAACCTCCAGCATTTTCCATAATGTTGCAATAAAGAAAAGGACAATATGTGATCGTTCTGGTTGCACCCTGGGTTTCAAAACAAGGGTGAGGGGAGTCTTGCAGATACATTTGTATTGGCTTGTTCTGATCTGGCCTCAGCTGTTCTCCAAAGGCATTACTTCATTGGCCATGATCACCAGAATGTGTTTTGACTTGTCTGTTTTCCTCTACCCCAGCTGTGCCACTTGTTTCCTCAGTGACTAGGGATGCCTGAAGTAAGCCCAGCTATGCCACCAGAGAATTTGTAGAAATAAGGCTTTGGCAACTTTTTCCTGAGATTGACACAGTCCATTTGAACTCTGTGAGAAATTTGTGGTCTGGCCCAGGGCACTGGTTGGTACTGGTGAGTTAAAGTGAGGGGTGTGACCCTGTGGTGTTCAGGAAGGCTGAAAAGATGCCTAATGCCATAAGGACGTTACGTGCATGTGTTGGTTCCAATGAAAAGCAAAGTTGCCCTGCCCTACAGACCATCATTTCTTGTCTCGAGTGGTGAGACATGCCATCAGTGTGCCAAAGAGAGAAGAATGCTTTTTTCCTCCTCCTTACTCTTCCTTTGCACAAATACATAGGAGCCTGAACTAAGGACAGTTAATCCCGTTCTTGGAGCCTGGACTATGTATAGGCTGGGTTAGCACTGAAAGACTCCAGTGTTTCTTTTTAAAAACAAATGCTTGTTCTGTGCTGCATGTCAAGTGCAATCATTGCTGAATGAACTGACATGCAAAGCCAAGTTCTCAGCCAAACTGGCATAACTCCATCGATTTCAGTGGATGTGCAGCATTTCATGCTAGTTGGGAATTTGGCCCACTGTGTTTGAAAGGGATGAAATTGTTTTGACCTCACTTCTTTTCTAGTGTGATATAGGTCAAAAAAATTCCTACGTTGTGCAACGCGTAAGAGAAGCACACTGCAGAATCTGCCTTTCCCTCCTCTCTTTCAGCACTCTCATCATCCTCTGTGATTTGCAATGTGTGCTTTTTATATGGGATATCAGCTCTTCAGGAGAATCAGATCTGGCAGAGCAGATTAATAATGATGCAAATGCAAAATGTTGGCTGCTGATGAGCTTGTTGTCATAAATGCTTGCCACGATCTTGCTTTTTTTTTTTTGGTCCAGTATTTTGCTTGTAGGAAATTCAGCTGAGGCTTTGTGTTGGACCTGTGCCTGCTCTGATTAAACTGGGGAGAGAGAAATAATACTGCTTTGTGTGGTTTCAGACTGCTCTTACCAACAAGTTTCCTCAAATCAATGTATCAAGCAAAAATGCAGCTGGAGTAGTGGCTTGAAGAAGATGAATTGGAAGGTTTTGAAGACTGATGTTTCAAGGGTATGAATCGATGAACTGATGTGTCCACTCTGGTGATGATAGGTGGTATAAGAAATGTTAGACATGTGGTATTAGGTAAGTAATAAATGCAGAAATGCAGTGTTAAGAAATAATGAAGCTGGTAGAAAGTGAGACACATACCTATTCCTGGAAATGTTTTTTTTTTTTCCCAGGTTTGTTCTGAAAACTTTGATTGTTGCACTGGTCCAGGGGACAAACTTTGTGACAGTGAAGAGCAGCAAGATGTGGGGTCACTTGAAAAGCTGGCTGGATACAAAAGGGAGTTCAGTTTAGATGTCAGGTCAAAATTCCCAGTGCGAAGACAAATAGCAGTGGTATTCATACAGTACACACACCTGGGCTTTTGGATTTTTTAAAAATGTAAATTTATAAAGGATAATCACCTTTAAGTATGAAGGGACAGAGGGAGGTAGAGGTATCATGGGTTGCTTTTGCATTCACCCCTTAACCTCCATGGGAGTGTACTTGAAGAGCTGTTTTTTCAGACCCATGTGTGCTTTTTAAGCTTAGTTGAAGTAGGAACAGTTCCCCAGTCCCCTCCTTTCCATCACAGCACCAATGCAAGGTCAGTGCAAGGAACAGCCTCTTCTTGTCTGTGGTATTGCCTCCTCCTGTCTTCCACAGTCTTTAGAAGTGAGGCATCAGGGATGCACAATAGGAAAGGAGCTCAGTTGCTACCAGAAACTCACAAACTTTCAGGGAAGTTTCAAAGCTATGGGGACAGTATGTGCGTTCTGGCATCATCCGAATCAGCTTTTCTTGGAATATTTATGCTTTGGTGAGCTGTCAAAGCTTGATAGTTTGTGATTTCTGAGGTCACAGTAAATAATGAAACCAGAGGGATGTGGTGAGGTTGGTTATGTCACTGCTACACAGCAGATTAGTAAGGGATGGGGCCTAGAAAAGGGACCACGCAAGACATCTCCTGATGTCTCTGTTGCACAGCTGCTGTGAGATGCATGCCAAGGAAGGACATAAACAGGAAACTGACACTTGTATAGACAAATCTTTATGGAGGTTGATACCCTAGCTAATGCTGACTGATCTTAAAGGGACTTCACGGATAGCAAACGCTGCTAGAAAATTGTTCTACTTGAGCTCACATAAATGGTGCAGAGTATCTGGTGCATGCAATGAAGATGCACATATGTTCATCACTTTGGCATCTCTTAAATTATTAAGATCATGCTGGTATCTAAAGTTCTTGAAAGCAGTACCTTATCACACTGTCTCCCTGAGATAATTCACAATATTGTTTATCATAAGCACTGTCGCATCTTATCGTTGATTAAAACAGTAACTTTCAACTTGATATTCCTGTGGGAACAAAGCACTTTGGATATTAGTTTTCCTGCACTTCTTCAGTATCAGGCTTCTCTTCACCGCAATACTATTTTTTTTCAGCGGGCTCTTTGTTATGATTTCTAACATAGAAAAGGCTGATTAATGCCCAGGCACAATACCTACTTTTAAAAAACCCACCATCCTGCATTCATTCTGGCAGCCAGTTAATATCTAAAACATATACCTCTAAGCATTTACATATGTCCTTAGCTTTTGGGATGTCTTCATCATGCTGGTATGCCTGAGGCCTGACACGAGTTGTTAGATGTTGCCACCTCTGTTCCTGGGAGAAGAACGTGGGTTTGTTCGAAGCATAGAGTGAGGCCTGTGGTGGGACCTTGAAGGTGGCTGCAAGCAGAAGATGGAGACCCACCTGCTCTTCTTCTCCCCACTGGTTCAAAGGAACCTGCCAAAACCCTACTCAGAACCAAGTGATAATTGTGCAGTCTTGCTTTACAGCTATCTGAGTGTTGGGGGGAAAAAAAGAGTAGCTTCTTTTCGATGCCGTCTTGTCAAAATGCCAAACGCCGCTTGTTTTTGACATTTTCAGCTACTGTTAAATAATAGTCTTGCTTCTGTCACAGCTAATGTTGACTTGAAGGCAGTTGTGCATTTCTCAACTCAAATGCTAAGCAGACAGGCTTGGGTCTTGACAAATATTTTTCCGGGCTTGCCCAAGGCAAGTAAAAATGAGCTTCTAGTTAATCGTTTGTTTTAAAATTCAAATTGGTGAAATAGGCAATTAAAAAAATGACAATTTTCATCAAAATTTGCAAATTAAATGTCTCTTTGCAGTCAGAGTGGGTTCAAGAAACTGCAATAGATAATTGCTATTTGAAATCAGTGAAGTATCCAGCATTTTAGGGCCATGAGGATTGTGGCTGTTCTGCCTTAGTAAACCTTGATTGATTTGGTAAATAAGCATTTCAACTTCTCTCTTTAAAATAAATAAGCAATTTTATTGCTTTATTGCTTACCCCTGTATGGGAGGTAAACAAGCTCTCGAGCAGCAACCCTGTAATATCATGAGCCCAAGTGCCATCTGTCACCGAGAATTCTGTCCCTTTATGCACAATAGCTTCTTATGGCATTAGGTCCATTGTAGGTTAATTGATTAGCAGAGATCCTCCTTTCAGTTGTTCCTGCTTTTCTTTGCTAAAGGACCGTATCTCTCATCTCCATTTCCTTTTCTCTCTCCCGTATTAGCATACTAATCACACTGAACTCCCACTGCTAAAAAACTCTATCCATTTTATACTGGGGGAGGGGAGGAGGAATAAACTGGCTTTTCCTGAGAGATTTGCGGATGCTGTTTTTATGGTGGTTAGAAGGGAGGAAAAGAAAAGGAGAAGTGGTGGCAGAGGCGAATAATGCACCGTGTGGGCTCTCGTATGCCAGTGAAAGCTGAGCCTATAGTCACATAAATATTGAACACGTTTGAGAAGCACTATTAAAATAAATATCAAAGACAACGTTGCTCGCACATCTGTTTCTCCTCAAATTTTGCCACAGCTCTCTACATTTGTTTTCTCTCCAGCTGTTAACACCTGTCTTTCTGTCAGTGGTAATAATGCAATTTTAGGTGGGCTACAGAGCTGACAGTGACATGAAACAATTCTCTATTTTTGATGTAAGAAATTCCTTTTTCAAGGCTAAAAAGGGCTCTGTGAACAAAGATATATCCTTTTGCTAATCCTTCAGAGCAGTATATAGAGGTTTGTTATTGTTTTTGGGTGGCTTTTTATCAAACTACAGAGAGTTGGGCTTGTATTGCACAGCTGAACTTGAACTAGATGAGGCATCCTATGGTGGGCAGCTACTGCTTGCCTTTGTAGTTCTCGTTTTATTGCTGACACATATTCAGAAGGTTGTGTGTGCATGGTACTCCTCTCTCCGTGTGATGCTTGTTATCTAACCTCATCAAAAGTGTATGCTGTGCATTGATTGCTAGCAGAGGACGCACATCCAGCGGTGATGTCTTCTTTATTTACCTCTTAAATGAGCACAGTATGTGCAGGGCTGCCTGAAGAAAGCATTTATGCCTTTGCTGTAGCCATCTCAGCAGAAGGCTGGTAGGAAGCACTCAGCTCTCTTGGCATTGAAGATGATGAGACAGATCCTCAACTAATGCAAATTGGGAGAACCCATTTACTGTGCCTGTTTACCTAATGCAGAAGAAGAAGCTATTTATTCCTTTTGGCCTATAGAAACACATCCCGAGGCTCAGGGCAAAGTATTGATGAACCACACCAGAAACATCCCAGATAGGGAAGAAATAATGATGCAAAAGCATATGTTAGAAGCAAATTAACATTCCTCACCCACTAAGAGCTTAATTATCTGGCTGAGGTGGTGTAGACGCAGGGTCAAGGTTGTTGAGCCTATATTTAGTCCTCCATGCCACCTTCTCCTGCCCATGGGTGAAGAAGTTCCTGTCCAATGTGTGACTGTACATTTCCATCTGTAATCCCTACCAGTGAGTCCCAAGGAAAAGCATGTGGGTGAACTTTGCAGGTCTTTTAGCACAGATTGTCTTTGCTGCCTGGTTGAAGCTGAGCTGGTGCTTAGACACAGTTTGTCAAAAAATTATGGGGTATGTCTGGCGTGGCAGGTAGACATCCCCAAGTGTCTTTGAGTGGTATGTACAGTTTGGTCAGCCACTTCAAACCCACAGTAAATTCTTCTCCTTCTAAAGGTCCTATGTAATGATTTGTGGCCATGCTATTCTTCCATTAATGAATGAAATGGGTAGATTTTCAAAAACACTAACTTGCATCAAAATTTGCAACCAGGGAACCCAAACTCATCTTACAATAAATAGCCCTCAAGGTCAGAAATTCCCATCTTTATTACCTGTAGGAAATTATGGAAGTGTGAACCACATCATGGCCAGCCTGGCTCCATCATCCACCACTTGCAGAGCTCATGGACGTCGGTCAAGCAGCCAGTGAGGGGGACACAGACTCCCCAGGAGGGTGGTGGCGTTTATGGGAGTGGTCCCGGTACGTGAGCAGTAACTGTTAATGCAGAGTGGCTGCAGTGTCAGTGCCTGCCCTTGGCACAGCAGCTTCGCTTCCCCACTGCGATTCCTTGTGCAATGCCTGTTTATTCAGGCTTCATGCAGGGATGAAACATTTGACCCATTGTGCAGGAGCGGGCAGAGGGGAGGGATTTCCTGAAGCGCTCTGTGCTGGCTGAGCTCTTCTGCCATCAAAGCAGTGGGGGGGTCGGGGCACTCATTGTTTTCTAACAGGAGAGGATTTGGGCCAAGGCTGAACGCTTCGAACAAGTCCCACCCCAAAGATCGGCAATAATAGAAAATTGAACCCAACTGTAACTCTGGCAAAAGGAGATGTTATAGCATGAGGCACTTCTTCGTGTTTTCAGTTTGCCATGGGGGCTGCATGTGCTTTGGAGAAACCTTTTTACATGTTAATTTCATGCTGGAACTTTTTCCACTGCCTGGGGAAAAATCCTGAGATGCAAAAATCCTCGAGACAGCTTTCCCATGTTTCAAGTGCTGTTAGTGCTGATGGGTATCCACACTCTATTGGAGCTCCTGGTATCTCTCACAAACTGAAATATTGTGCAAATTCCAGCCAGGATGTTTAGGGAGCAGAATGTCCCTCTCTTAGCAGATGGTTGCAGCCCACAATGTCCTATAACCAAACCATAAAAATTACTACTTTTGTATGCTGTGTGTGGGAACACATGCCAAGGTGTAGTTAGGTTTCATAGGATCAGAAAAGTTTCTTCAGTAGGAAATAATTTGTTTGGAGAGTTTGGCTGTGGGATTCATATTTTTATTTCCTTTTTTGTTGTTACCAAATAGAACTGTCTTCAGTCTACAAGTACAATGACTCTGTGAATGTGGCACTGTCACAGATACAGGCTAAAAAAGACTATACTTCACTACAGCAGTGCCCAAGAGTTTGAAAGGTCTTACAAACCTACTTGGGCTGACTGATTTGGCAATGCTTTAGAGGCCTTTGTCCTGGAAAAGTTGTAGGGTCTGGCTGCTCTCAGGATAGGAGTGGCTAAGAAGAGACTTGGCCTGATGTGACTTTAGCTGAGTGCTGTTCTGCTGGGCGATGCTCCCAGGTGATAAATGGTGCTGTACACCGAGTGTGCAGAAAAGAGCATCCTTCCTCCTGGAGACAAATTACTTTCTAGTTTCTGCAGGCTGCATGGTTGTGATTTTTCCCCCCGATGTAATCTGTATTGGGTGTAATGTTACATAATGTGCGATTAAAGACCAGTGATGACTAAGAAGGTAAGTGATCAAATATTTTACCTGAGACACATGTACACATCATTTATCTCACTTTTCTCACAGAAGAAATTAAACCAGTTTCCTTAGCTGTTAGTCCAAGCAGATGAAATCCTGAATTTGATTAAGCATTGATTCTTCTGGTTCATATTCTCCAAGAGATGTTATTCAAACTTGGGAATAACATCAGCCCTTTGAATGGCTCTCATCGAGTCCCAGTCCATATGGTTTCTCTTGTGGAGCAAGGAAATGAAATCACTTGGATTATTCTAGAGATTGTAATGTCATGGCAAGGAAGTTCTCATACTTGATACAGAGGATTACTGGCAAAATATTCTCCTGTCCTAGATGAGAAAAGTCCTGGTTTATGCCATGGCAGCACTGATAATTTTATCCAAATTATGACTGTTACACTTCCATTCTTATGAATATGTAAGTCCCAAAGAGGCTGCCAATATGAATGATGAGCCATAACAACTGGATGAAGCAAGAAAAACATCTTGAGAGATGCATGAGAGAAAGCAAAACCTTTAGTATAAAAAGTCTTTAGTACAAGATGCCCACACATCTGTCCATGGGCAGGGATGAGGATACTCCAGTCTAACCCCTGTTCCCTGACCTCTCCTACGGCACTACTCAACTCTTCCTCAAGTTACTTGGGAAAGTGTAAATCAACATGCCATCAACTTATTTCAACATCAGCACCTCAGTCTGAAGAGTTTGTTCTCAGTGAGACGTTCCCAAGGTTGGCCAGATATCCTGAAGTTTCTTCCTCTCTGTACTTTGCCAAAGTCTTTGTAAAATTAGCCTCAAATTCAGCAATTTTCCAAGATGATGACTGCAGCACAGCTGCTGTCCCAGCTTCTCCATAGTCCTGGATCGTGCAGCAACTTCTTCATACAGATGAGAAATCCATGCCAAGCAGCAGGGCTTGTAAAAGGAGCATCACATCTGATACTGTTCTTTTTTTTTGTGTGTGTGTGCATGCAATAAAAACACTTCCAGCCAAATCCAGAGCATTCAGTTTGCTCATCACAAGAGCCACCAGCACAGCTGGCAACTGTCACCTTGCCTCGTTTGCTGGGGAGGGCTGTAAATAACCCCATAGCCAAATTTCGGGTGAACAGCATGTGTGTAAGGCTCTGCAATCCAACTGCAAACCCTGCTGTGCCAAGGAGGGAGCTCAACATGGAAGACAAACAGGACAGGACTTTTAATGTCTATCCAGTAACAGTAGAAATAGAGTCAGGCCATGGTTGCTTAATAGGAATTGAAAAGTGTCCAAAATTTGGGGATATTCCTATTAGTTTGAGCTTTCAAAACTTTCCAAAATATTAATGTCCAGATTTTTGCACTTCTCTAGAGCGTACTAGAGGAGAGTGTGTGATGAGATATTTTTTCCAGGCTTTGCAACATGTCCTGTCAGAATGATGTCCTATGTCTTTTCCCTGCACAACACTGATGTTCAGATTGTGATGTACCAGTGGTGTCTGGTGAGCAGGCAGCCCTCAGGCCTCAGAGCTCCTCAACCACCATGTTTTTGCTCCACTAAAATTTCATTCCACTTGGGCTGAAATATGAAGTGTTAAAAACTGCCATTTCTCTCCCTCCAGTTGCATTCCTGAGGGAAATTTTGGAGGGCGGCCAAAACCAATAGAACACAGAAACCCAGAGCAGAGCAGTGCAGCAGAGGCAGAGGGAACAGACTGTGCTGGGAACGCCTGGGGCTGCTGGGGAAGCACAGTACTGGCTGGCTGCAGGGAGAAGAGCAGCAACGCTATTTCCTCTGCCCTCATCACCCACTCCTGTGGCTCATTTTTTTTTCTCTCTGTCATCCAGAGTCAAATCATGGGATCACAGCTCTCAGACTCTGGGAAAGGAATCAACACCCGTGGCATCATGCCAGGGAATGGCATGGAAAGGCAGCAAGAGGGAGCAGAAGACAGGAAAAATGTGTCCTCCACACCTTAACCGAAGAGCACATATCCGGAGCATATATTTGCTCTCCCTGTGCTCATCTCCTCACTTCCACTAGAAAACATGACCTGTAGTGCAGTGGCAGCACACTCTGCTTCAGGGTGTGAATGCTCAAGGAAGGGAGAAGCACTGTTACTTTCATTTATACTAAGAAATTATGTTGGGGGAGAGGGGGAAGGATAATTAAAAAATAATGCTTATAAAAAAATAAGGAAGCAACAAGTAGCTGTTATGGAAGACTGAAATGCACAAGTTTGAGTGTTCAGAGCCAAAGGTACACACAAAAATACACTTTGGTGATCACGTCTTTGACAAGCTTGAACTATGTGTTAAACAAAACCCAGAAAAGGTCACAGAGTCATTTGTGAAAAGGTATTAGTCAAATAGGCATCCTTATGAGGAGGTGGCAGGGCCTGCAGGCTGTCAGGTTAGACAAACAATGTCCATCCCTCCTGCAAAGGATGTTGAGTCTCATTCCCTGTTCTGAGGGTCTGTAGGTACCAAAGGTACTATGGGGCAAATGAAGACTATGAGCTATGAGCAGGGTCCATATCCAGTTCCTGCTCTGGAAGGCTGCTGCAGACCAGCCTCCTGCTATATAAATAGTTGTCATACCAGGGGGGACCTTGGGCAAGTTTCAATCACCTTGCAGGGTTTCAGTTGCTGTAACCCATGTGCCATTGGGGCAGCCCTGGCCTCCACTGCAGATGGTGGAGTCTCATTTAGTTGTGTTTCCTACGTGCCAGCCCCATACCAGTGTCTCAGGTCCCCCAGAGCATCCCACCTAGCACTAGAGACTTCTGTTTCAGCTGCAGAGCTTCACCCTCTGGCCTTTAATTCCTCCACACATGCATTGGGAAATTGTGCCCTGTTTGGAGAGCTTCTGGGTGGGGTAATTCAGGAATGGTGGGGAAAGGCTTTATGAGCTCCAGTGCAAATTGCCACCCTTAGGAGAAGACGACACACCCAGATACTAAGATAAGTGGCTGTTCTGCTAACCAGAAAATAGCAGTACTGGTTCTGGATGTAATTGCATTCCATTGCTACTGTCTGAAATAACACAGAATCTTACAACCTGGAAGGACGTTGCTAGGGTTGTGCCAGAAAGAAGCTTAGTGGATGAAATTTTATCAAAATATTTTAGGGTTAAGACTCATATTGCTATGGGTTTTTTCTCATCTGTGTCTTAATAGAGCCATTCCTCCCTAGGACCTGGCCACCAAGTCTGTCTCCTGAAGCCACGCTGAGAGCCAGATTCTGCTTGAGGCACATGTGAAATGCCATCTAACATCCCAATCCAGCTGCTGTGCTTTGTAGCACAGAGGCACAACCCTCCTTTCAGCAGCAGTGCTGAGGAAAACTTCTTAGAGAGGTTTCTCCTTTCTTCCACCTTTTTGGGAGTGTTTTCACTGTACCATCTCCAAGAAAGCTCTGCTCTGGCTTTGTTTGGCTCTACCTTTCCTCAAATATGCAGTACATCACCTGCTTCAGTGTGTTTTGTTCACAAAATAGGCAGTTTTCTTTGTTTTTCTGGCAAAAATATCTACCTGGATCTGATGAATGGGGATGAGGTCTTCAGTGCTGAACACTAATGCTGCAGAGCCAGTGCTGGTGCTCTCAGAGGCAGCAAGTGGTGACCTGGCCATGAGCAAAATCAGTTGAGCTCAGGATGCTCATTGTGAAAAAGGAGGGGGCATATGTTATTTGAGGGAATGCAAAGACATCTGGTTGACGCCTTCCAATAAGGTCTCAGTCCTGAAATGGTCTGTGAGCAAATAATGAACTTTTGAGGACTTTTAAACTTTAAGAAAAATAATAATGCAAGCAATGCATTTCATGTGTTTGTGACAAGTCTCTGTAGTCTGAGCTCTTTCCAGAAGTTCAAATTTCCTCCTCAGAAAATGTGCTAAAAGCCAATGATTATGGAATTTAAGCCACTTTTATCTCTTCAATGCAGTGTGTTATTTTATTTGTCCAAAGTATTCCAAGATCGCAGTAAGCCTAGGTTTTACTATAGCTTGTCATAATAACAAATGCAATTTTAAACAAGTTTATTTCTTAAAAAAAATGTTTCTCATTTAAATTAAAATTATCTTTACAATCCAGCTGAAACTACAATTCCATTTGCTATGGAATCCAACTCATTTCTAAAGCAAGGAAGTCCTGGGGATTAGGTTTTTTTCATCACTATTAAATTTCAGCTTATTTTTTGTCCAAATATGTTTAGCTTCAGCTTGCAGCTACCAGATCCTCCTGTACCTCAGCCTGTTGGCTTAAAGAGCCCTCTGCTGTCAGAACTTCCTCCCCTGATACTATGTGTAGATGATAACCAAACTATTGCTGAATTTTCATTTTACTAAATTACATGGATTGACCTTTACACTACAAAGCAGGTTTTTCTAAATACTGAATCTTTTTCCTTGGCTCTTTTTTTTGGAATCAGTTTTGGGCTGCCCATGTGTCTGTGCTGTGTTTGGGGGGCAGGGAGCCCCAGCCCCTCTCTGAGAAGGCACAGGAGGAGGAGGTGATGGTTGGATGGCAGCCCCAGCACTGCTGGGCTTCACCTCCTCTGTCACCCAGAGGTGTTTTGGTGCCAGTGAGCACCACTTTGGAACAGGCAAGATAAAGTATCAACCCACCCCAAGCATCACCCAGTCAAACCCCACCAGTGTCAGCTCCGGGTTTGAAGTCAGCTTGAACAACATGTACCAGTGTCCTTACCCCAGTTTCATGGAGCCTACGTGTGATCACCTCTGTGCTGTGAGGCTGGAGCACCTCTGGATATTTGTCTGTATTAAAGGAACCTTCTTTGGGAACACATTATTGCTGAGAAAAAATGCTGATTCAGCAGCATAATGTGCTGAATCCCATGGGAATAAAGGAGGGATCTCAACTGGCTGACATGGCTCAGCACTGCCTACAGTGCTGCTGGTGGGGCATCCCCCATTCCACTTGCCAACTGGCCTCATTGTGTTCTGAGGAGATAAAAATTGAGAGTTTGATAATACTTAAGACTTTCCATTTGTTTAAGAGTTATTTGTATTTATATATTTACCATTCATGCATTTTGCCTAAAGCAAGGTCGGTAAATCTTTCAGCTGTGGCAATTTCCTTGCAACTTAAAATTTCCTGATCTCTCCTTCTCTGTGTGGACACAGTGGTGCATAGGCTGTCCAAAGCACTGTCCTGCAGAACATGAAACCTTTTAACTTGAAAATGAGTGACAAAGGAAAAAAGGTGTTCTGAAGCATCAGACATTTTCTCAGATTAAAACCTCTGTTCTCCTTTTTAACAGAAGTATGAAACCTGGTGGCATGTGAATTCATGGCATGTGTTTACTAGCATATCATTACTGGGAGAAGTATGAAATAAATGAAGGGGAAGTCATTCATTGTGGGACTTTAAAACACTGGTCTGAAGCTCTTTTCATGCCTCCTTCAGTAATTACATGTGAAAGCATCATGCACATAGCATATAATCTGTCAATCAGATGCTTAGCTTTAATTCCCACCTGGCTTTGGGGGAACTGCTGGGAGGCTGAAGGTTGACCTTAGAGGTCTGAGGTGTGAGCTCCATGGGAATTTGAGGGACTCACCTGTACCAAGGGGGATCTCAACTTCAGTGGTCTGAAACCAGCTCCTGTAAGTACAGTGAAGGCAAATTCCCCAGAAAAGTGGTCTGTGAACTATGGGTAACATGGGGTAACATTTAGAATGGACTTTGACAGGGTTGTGAGTAGTTTCATCCACTTAGGGTACCTGTTATGCTTGTATGAATCATTAACTTCCAAGCCTGCTAGTTCAGCCTTTGGCACAGACCACTTAGGTGTTAGGTGAGCGCCACGTAGTATCACTGCTACCTGGTGCTCATCTAACACAAGCACCTGAGCTGCTTGGGTAAAAGTTATAATTCATTTCACTTGGGCAGCCTATGCTTAAATCCAACTGGAATGAAACTAGCAAACTCCAAAGAATAGAAAATGCTGGGAGCCAGCTAAAAGCTCAATAACTTTTAGAAGAATTTCTTTCTATAGTGTTTTTTTTTTAACACCCATGAAACTTTCGCATTTATGTTAGGGTTAGCCAAGGCATATCTGAACTGTAAAACTTTAATATTTTCATGTCAAAAATGATTTTGCTAAAGTTAACTTTCCCCATACTTTGACTTATCAGTTTCAGTCGTGGTGGTGTGCATTTCAGTTGAAGTTTTATTACATTATGTTGGCAGCACATTATGTTTTTTACACATGGATTTGATTGAGAAATGAAACTGGAATAAGAATGAGGTAGCAGCAGCATCTGCTGGGAGACGCAGCTAGTGCTGGTGTCAATCAATCTGATTGATTAAATATGGTGGCACACATTTTATTAAAACAAAATGCTCTCCCTGAAGAAGACTATTATGCCAATATAATACACAGCTTTCCTAAAGAACATTACAAAAGAGGTGGTCTGTTTGTGACATACAATGCTTGTAAATAACTGGAAAGAACTGAAGAGTTCAAATTACATCGGGCTGCTCATGGAAACAGCTATTTTATTGTTTTGGCATGCAGTAGCTGGTATTGTTGCATTGGCAAGATCAGCAGCACTGATGGAAGTTGAATTATTGTGTGGGACCACAAAAGGTTTTACGCACTCGCTGACATTATTAACCAGGTCTGAGGCTTTAAAGTGCTCGGTGGCTTGTGACCAGGGTGTATGACAGGCTGGCTCAAGGCTTGAGGTGGAGGCAGTGCCTGCCCACCCCACACCTCCAGCATGCTGGAATGCATTTCCAGGCAGCCTCCTGGCTCTCTCATTGCAAAGGTGGGAGCTCATGGTGCCAGCCCTAGAAGTGAACTCCTCTGGGAATGGAGAGTCATCAAAGGCACAATTACCTGCCTTTCCAGGTACAAGGTGCACACATCATTGCCTTGCCTTCCTCTCACAGGGACAAATAGGACGTGAGCCCCTCCACCCCGAAATACAGCTGGTGGCAAAAGAAGCCATTTCATGGTGCATTCTCTGCTGTCCCCAGAGGAAGGTCAAGAGAAACAATGAGTCATATTATTTGAGATGTGCTCAGAGGCTATAGTGATGGGGAATTTAGGACGCAATAAATCTTCACAGTGTTTCCTATCCACCTTAAAATTATAGCTTCTGCTGGGTGTCTTAAGGAGCCAGTAGTAGTTTTCCACTGGCTTCACTAGGGCTGAGGTTTTACCCACTTCCATTTATATTCTACACATTCAGATGAATTATGAAAATTCTTAACCAATGACAATATTTTACTCACTTTCCTCCGAATGTGGACATTCATAATTTAATACAGGTTTCTGCTTGCTGCATTCATCCTCACTAAATTTATCCACATAACATTTGCTTCAGTAAATAATATAAATATAAAACTAACAACTGCACCACAGAAGAGTGCTGCATCCTACTCTATATGAATGTGACAACTCTGGGATCAAAGAAGTGTTGGTTGGACGCAGCACTGCAGGAACAGACTAAGAGTGTGTTTTGGCCATCGAGTCTCCTCCCACTTGCCATCACCCAGGCACACAAACCACAGTGGAAAAATGTCTACTATGTGAATGATGTGATACAATAATAGCCTACAAACTGTGCTGGCTGGTGTCATTCCTGTTTTCAAGAGGAGGATGCTCTTTATCAAGCTCTTTGGGTTTTTCAGTTCCCATGAGAAGCAGTGGGTCCAGGAGATGGGAAGGAAGCAGTGAGCCCTCAGCTGAGATGGGCAGTGAACAAAGAAAATAGTGAGGAGAGGAAGATTGATGGGAAAAAAACAGATTTGTATGGGAAACACCCAGTTTCCAGAGGGGAAAAAGAGGAAAGAAAAACCACTACATGGCAGAAACTATTGTCTGATTTTAGAAAAGGGCAAAATTCAACAGTGGTGGTCACAGTATAACATCATATATATAATAGCATAGGGGAGAAGCATAGAAAACATTAGGGTTTGAGTCTCTCTCTTTTCATTTTTATTGCTAGAGCTTTTCATGGTAACTCCTATGGATCAGCTCTTCTAGTGTCAGAGTAATTCCTTGTCCTGTTTGATTTCATGAGGAGGATGCAGCCTGCTCACTGCACCCTGATGTTGCAGCACCCTCAAACACATGTAGCTGCTCTTTGGCCATCTAGTTCAGGGAAATACTTAAGTGGGTGCTAGAATGAAAACCAAACTCAGTAGAGAATCTCAGCATATTTAACCTGATGGCTTCAAAACAACACGGGTACAGACGGCTTAGACAGTATCTGTGTTGAATTTTTAATGGCAGATTCAGAACTATTTTTAAGATCCTACTGTTATTTCTCCTGAGAGATCTTTTCTTAGCAATCTAAGTAGAAAATAATAATGAGGAAAAAAAACCTTGCTAGGCAACCTCTTCAATATGCAGATGGTTCCTGCAGTGACACTTCGGCTGAGGCTAATCTTGCAGGATTGAGATATTTTCAGAAACATCCATTTGTGGCTTACTTTCTTCTTTACTCACAAAGCCACAGTTTTGTTAACAAATCTTTTCTCCACCCCCACCCACTTACATGATGGTTTAAGGTTTGCTAACAACTTTTTGCATGGACATCTCTGTTGTACTTTTCAAACCTCAGGAACGTAGTTAATGATGATGTTTGTAGTGATGCATACTTCTGCCTTCAGTCTTCATTCCAGCATGGAGCTCATTGGCTTTCTTAAAGGTTCACTACCACCTGCATTGTCTTAACTTGCAAACTTATCCCAGTGCAGAACTGCTCTGAAGAGCATAGGAGCTCTGATCTTACTGTTTTACAGTGGGAGATGGTATATTTTCTAATATCCTCTCAAAAAGAGTCACTGAGGTCACTCTGAGCATGTCAGTCTTTGGCAGGTGACTCTTCCATTTTTTCTACTAAGTTTGTCTCCTTTCATCCCCATTAATCTTCTGTATTCCCCACCTTTGCAGGAGCTTCTCCATTAAGTTTCCTTGCTGCTTGGATGCCTCTGGGCTGGGAGACTTTCTGGTTTGTGGTGCTTATATTGTCATCCTGATGGAGAAACCCAAAGGCAACATAATCTCTGGATTTATGGTTAATGTGCAAAGACAGGAAAGTGATGTGGGCTTGGGGGAACAGCCTCAGGTTTGCTATACAAGCAGAGGAAAGGATGGTCACTTCAGACTTCAGTAAGCATCTGAATTAAAGCAAATGCAGTGACACCACCCCTTTTGATATTCCCTGACAGTGCAAAAACTAAGATTGACATAAGAATTTGATTTCATGCTAAAATGCCAGACTGCACAGCATTTCAGGAACGCTGAGTATCCTGTGCTGGTGTACTTGCAGCAAGCCCCAGGAGCAGCCTGGGCAGGAGAAATCACCTCAGCCATAATGGTTTAATAACTGAGAAACATGCATCAATATTTAAGTAGCACAGAGTGAAATACAACAGCTCCTAAAACATTCAAGAGCAGACTAAACATTGCTGCAGGAGTGAAAGTAGCATGAGACATTATCAAGTCTTTTCTTTAAATCTTCATGATTCTGCCAGTTTTACTACCAGAGGTTCATAGTTACCACTGTTAACTCAAAATGCTCATTAATAACAACTGAAGTGCATAATAGGACTTTGATGCATATTTTGACACATCTGCAAATGCTGCCATGGAAGGGTTTAAACTTGCTGCTAGCTATGAGCAGCCCTAAGAGAAATATTTTGTATAGTGGCTCCATGTGATTTTAATATCTTGGCAGCAATTGAAGGTTAATAACATATATTAAGACTTAACTAAAATACAATGTTCAGGCTTTCACATAGGACAAGGCACTGATCTATATTTACTAAAGTAGGTAACATCTGCTCTGGGGATCTTGATCTGAAACAGCATCAAACTGGGACCTACTGACTTCTGCATGGCCAGGATTTTGCCTGTCATGAACTGGATAAAACCCACTGTTAGGTGTTACCATTTATAAGACTATTAAGCAGTTGAGTGCTCGATCACCACCACGTCAGAAGTGCTTTTGCGGGGCAAAATGGACATCACTATTAAGCAGTTGAGTGCTCGATCACTACCACGTCAGAAGTGCTTTTGCTGGGCAAAATGGACATAATTTTCTCTTTCTGCTTCTCAGAACTCAAAAGCTGTTTCTTGATAAGAAAAATGCCCTTGAACAATGCACTAGGAGGGAAGACCAGCTGGAGCTCTGCTTTGTGGTTAGTTATATTTTGGAATCCTAAGTAGCTGTTTGCCTATGTCTATATTCATTAGACAGAGATTTAAAGTAAAAAGTACACCATTCATTATTGTTACTGCAGCACAGACCTCCACAGCCAGCCCTATCAAATAATGCAAACCAAGTGAACAAACAACCAACATAATTTACTGTCAGCTTCTGTAAAAACCTGGAAAAAAATCTCCACAGTCCAAAATATTGTGGGTGGTTTTAACAACGTTGTCCACAGTGCATGAAATGCAATATTTTGGGGGTAGTAATTGCTGTTATTTAAACCTCAGAAAGCTGCAGATTTATATTTGTTCGGTTTCCCCTTAAGCTGGATAATAAATCTGTACAGCTTTGTGTTGGGTTTTTTGTGGTGTTTTTTTTTTTTTTTTTTTGTGTGTGTGTGTCTCTCTCTCTCTTTTTTTTTCCCCTAAGAAAGACTTCTGAGACGATAGTATCTGCCTGTACCAGTCTGGGGTTTTTGTTTCCTTTCAAAAATCACAGGAAAGATTTTAACTGCTGAGTTATTCTGTATGGAGCAAATTGTGTCATTAGACATCCCATATGTACTGAAGATAGCACCACAGATACATATGCAGAAAACAGCAGTCAATTTTGACTCAGAAGATAATACACCAACTGTGTATTAAGTTTAATGTAGATTAATGCGAGTTGCTTTCCTTTGCATGTATGTACACAGGTACAAATAATTAAGATTAATTCCACTGGATATAATGGCCTTCACTGTGCACAGTGCCATAAAATTCTTCTTTAATAGCTGTTAATTGGATGTATTTGCTTTGATGGTGAAGTCCTGATTAGTCTTATTACCCTACAACCTCTTCCCCCTCCCTTTGCTCACTTTTGTGCTTAGGAAAAGGTTTATAATAAGGGAATCACAGCTATGCATTTTATTAGCAAAAAAAAAATCAATACATGTATCTGTTTATATGTATTAGAGGTTCAGCTAAAGAGGGGTGCTCTGCATAATATTTGAAGAGTCAAGATGATTCATGTTTTCATTTCTTCTTCTTTTCCCCATGTAATGTTTTTGCTGGTAATAACTCAGATTTCTTACTCAGTTTCTATTTTTTTTATCTCCTTTCTTTGGTTTCTGCATTGAACCTGAAGAGTTTCTCAGTGATAACAGAAACTCAGTACCTTCAACAAACTCCAGCTCCAGGACATCAGGTGTATGGCTGAAGTTAGGAACTGCTTCCATATAGAGATTCCATGTGTTTTTTTCTTTCTGGAAAACAGTCAGTAATTATTTTGCCATCTCTGTGCTCTGAAATGCAGTAAGCCTAAACAGAAGGGACAGGACCTTCCGTGTGTGCAAATCAGCATGTCTTCACTGAAATCTAGGTGGGTATTTGATTTGGGCTGAAGTTCTGGGCCTAGTTTTTTAAGTAGTTCATTTTTAGCAGTCATACTTTGCATTTGTTATCTCCCAGGAGCACAGCTCTGTTTATGGAATTAATGAGTGATGGTTATATAAAGGAAGAAGTTAAAGGCACAGCTGCAGCCTAAGCCCATGTCTCAGAGCTGTGATCCTGGGCACAGCTTCCCCACTCTCACCCCTGTACCAACATGTATGGAACCACAGGCAGTTTTCCTGGGACACCAGCCCAGAAGGATGTGTAGCCAGGGCAATTTTTATTGCCTGGACCCATTTTATGTACCTGAGCCCAGCCACCCAGGAGCTGTGCCAGTGCCAGGCTTGGCCCCGGAAATTCTTCACTATGGATTTCTGATCCCATTACTTGACCTTATTAACACAAATCACCTGCACCATTTTATCATTAATATACTGGTTCCTTTTCTCATATGAGTATGAACTCATCAGTTTACTGCATTTCCTCCTCACAGTGATCTCATCAAAGAGAGCAGGGCTCTTCCCTTCTCCTTCTGCCCCTTCCCATCTGCCTGGAGCCACTCGACACTGCCGGGACACAGCCACATACAGAAGGGAGAGCCCCACTTTGAGGTGGTTTGCACTCTAACAAATATGTTCTCCCTCAAGGAATGCTTGAATGAAATGTCTGTGGGGTCTGGTTTACTGCCAGGAAAGCTTGGTGGGACCTCATCTGCCTTCTGCCTTCCTCGTCCTCTGCCCTGTGTTTAGTGAGTCAGCGCACTCCAACAGCCAAATGGGATTCTTAAAAATGTATGGGTTATAAATGACCAACCTGATTAAAAATTACTGCATCAAGCACTCCACGGAGGGCAGGCTAGCACTGCTAGTTGCATGAATCACTGCTATTTATGTCCTTTAATTAGGAAAATTGCCGCACAATGCAGGTTTTAGAAGATGCCTTCTGACAGATCCTCAGGGCTCCCTCTGATTTTATCTCTGCATCCAAGTCTGCTGCTTATATTATTTGGCTCTCTTACTGCAGCCAGGGGAAGTCCAGACAGGGACAATTCCTAGAGTGTTTAAATCTGAGAAGCCCCATCATGATGCCCAATTACAGCATCGTCTGAGGATCTGATTGAATGATTTGGAGACTAAAAGAGCAGGTCTTTTACGAGATTAATAATCTACGGAACATTAATATGTAATTCTCCCCCCTCCTCCAAAAAAGAAGAAGTCTGCATAATAATGGCAATTATAAGAAAAGTTAGGGAAAAAAATAGAAGGCCATTTATTTGGAACCACTTAAACATGCTTTGCAATTATACATTTATTGTCAGTATAAAATGAACAATTCAGAAAAATCTGGGTGCATATCAGCTGAAGCAATTAAGAAAGGTGTTTGTTTTACTGAGACCTCACCATTTCAATTTCAGAAATGAAGCTCTATCACGGTGTTTGCAGTTGTTTTATTCATGCTTTTAATTACAGCCCATTTCCAAACTTGGCTCTATCTGCCCTAGGCAAGACTGTATTTCCATGCACTTCTTCCTCAAGTCCCCTCTAGCAAGGGAAGGGTTAAAACCAATATTTGTAGATAAAGAGGTAAACATATTTACATTCAGTTTTTCACACTTTATGCATATGTCATGCAGTGAATAGTTTTAGAGGTATGTTTGTACTATCTCTCCAGAATTTTTACAGTCTGCAGGACACAAAATCTCTATAAAGTGACTTATTGAAATAGAAGCAGATTGGTAAAACCGTTTCTCTCTTATGAACTGTGAAGAATGATCCTCTAAATGAAATCAGGAAGGAACTGGACAGAATCTTGTTTAATGGTGTGACAAAATGAATCACAACTATTCCAAGCATCCATCACTGCTAAAAGGGGACCACAAATGATCTGTGAACTACTATATATTGATTACTCATGTACTACAAGTGTCGGATTTAATGTTCACACACCATGGAAAGGCGGCAGGGACAGATGGTGCCTTAACTCTTCTTTGATAGATTTTAATGGTGAAATATTGATTTCTATCTGGCCAAGGCCTGTTGTTAGGGGCCAAAGTCATTTGTTGGGTATAGCTGGACACCCAGTCTGCTAGGGGTAATCAATCATTTTTGGCAAGGCAGGTGAAATTCTGAAGAGAAGCACCTTGGGTTCCCAAACTGTATCGAGATGAGGCTTAGCCCAACACTTGTGCATGCACACCCCCTCCTCCCCCTATGCACGCATACAAAAAGACTCCATGAAATTGTGCTTGTAAAGAATTATTAATGATAAGACATGTTTACTGAGGAGAGTCACAGCGAATCACAGCTGACATGAAATAGTCTGGGAGCCTCGGAGAGAAAATGAGCTTCTCGCTAAAAGGGACTATATTTTATTTAAACATCCGTCTAGGGCTGAAAACTCAGGTAATCTGTTGTGTTACAAGCCACTGGCTGTTCTTGCCATCCAGAGAGATAACAGTGAGGAGCTAATAGGAACACATCAATCACAATCAGGCTGCAATTCCACCGGTGTCTCCTCTTCCCAGCTCCTTTTTAAGCTCCTTAATAACGATGATAACATAGTTCTGGGCTTGTGAGAGGGTTTCTTCCCTTTGAGGGTCATATTCATAAAGAGAATGGCTTGCAAAGTCAGCATCTCACTCCTATGGAAAGAGGGGGTGTGAGCAGAGGGAAGGGGTTTGCAGGTGGGAGGGGTAGGGGGGCAAGAGGGGGTGGATTTCCCCCGGCAATAAATCCGTGGACGCCCCTCTCTCCCCTGACAGCCTTCCCAGGAGAGGATTCCTGTTCGGAAACAGGCAGGAAAGGATAGTCTCTGCCCAGATGTGCCCCAGATGTGGGAACCAGTTGAGGCTGATTTTTCGTTTAGATTATCTTGCTTACCTAATGATTTTTGCTTCACTGCTCAGCTCGATTGTGTTCACTAGGACGGCAGGCTATTAAAATGTCAAGGCGCATTGAATTGTTGTTATCAAGGAAAGAGACCTTTCCAATCAACCCGTGTTCCCCGGGTTGCATAAAGGCGAAGAAGGGATTGGAGGAGGAAGACCTTCTTCATCCTGGGGAGGGGGGAGAGGTGCAGTGGGAGGGGGGTGTGCATGCCTGTGTGTTTCTCTGACTGTGTGTAGGTGCGTGCAGATGTGTGTGTGTGCCTGTTGTAGTGCAGTACAGTAATTAAAATGCCATCTTTTATAACAGGTATTAGACATTTCTCTCATTCGTATTTACAGGGAGAGATGAAACTTCTCCCCGTTGTGCTTTTCACTGCAATCCTTATAAAGAAAATACTGGGAGGAGGAAACTTGTGTGGTTGAATCACTGGCCACGCATACTAAGGAGCTGCTGGGTTGGGCTGAAGGAGAAAAACAAAGGCAAATGCCTTTCTCATGTCTGCACCTGCCTTAAGGCTTGATAAGAAAATAAGTTCACTGACCTACTGGGAAAAACACTGGAGATTGTCCGGTATCACAATATTGAACAACTGGTGACAGGATGATACAAACCCAGCACATTTGGAGACACAAAAATCCCCTACCTCTCGTCACCACCACCACCTTGTTCATGTAATTGCAGAGCAGTTTATTACACAGAGGCACATCAGATATTGCCACAGATTGATTTTTTTCTTTCTTCTCTTGTAAACTATACAGTACATCATATTGGTTGGGAAAAAAATATATTCTTTGGATTTACTTCTCTTTGTTTAAATCATCTCGCAAATATTTTGCTTTTCCCCTGTCATTTCTCTTTCATTTTCATTTAAAAAAGATGGCTTTGTTTTTGCTTGTGCACGGTTTTGTAGAATAATGACATCTATCCTGTCCCCCATGCATCAAGCATCATTGATTGGCCCGAACATCATTGTCACTACTGGGTGTTCATCTTCACACTTGCCACTGGCAGGTCCCTCATCTACTTTCTGTCTCGCACATGCCCCTCACCTCAGCCACACACTCACAACAGGCATACCCACTTTCTCTTTTTGCCTAATATTCATTTCTCCTGCTGTGTTTTTACTCTGTGTCTGCACCTCACAGGCCCTTGTTTCTCTCCCCCTGACCTCGTGCTGCTGTGCGAGTCTGTGGGCACAAACTGCAGCCAACTGCTCAATTCTGCAGCAATCTTGGTCTGTGCTAAAAAGCTGAGACAAAACAAATCCTTCCACCTTTTTCCACATTGTCTACACTGATTCATGAAAGTTTCTCTCACGAGATTTGATTCTTCAACATATACAGGCACAGGGAGGAGAAAACACTGAAGGGACTACAGGAGTCCTTGCTAGTCCTGCACGTGGTGGTGGAGAAGGGGTACACGACCCTCCTTTCCAACCATGTTGTTGCTCCAGCTGGCCTTAATTTTTACTCTGCCTTATATTTCCACTCTCATGTCTGTCTCAGGTCTTGTCTTCATGGAAAAATTATTGCACACAAGGCTGGGATGTGAATTAATAGCACATCCCTGCAGGGTACATTGCAGGTACAGTGAGTACTTTTGTGCACAAGGACGTTACCGTGGAGCCAGCCAAGGTGTAAATCTCTCACATTGTGACACCAGCTCACACACACACACACAGTCAGTGCATGTGGGGTCTGCATGGCCCCCCAGGCCCAGCCATGCTCCAGATACCCAGTGCCCACATGCATTCATGGCATATGTGACTTTCAGCCAAGAAGGGCCCAGGAGTATTGGCTGGTGTATGTCATCCCATACCTGTGCTCCTGACAAGCCTTGATATATTTAATCTTTCAAGTTTCTTGAGAGGTAAGAAAGTGGCATTATTCCTTTATAGAAGGGAAACTGAGGTGTGAAGGCTGATGAAATGCCCAAGGTCTTCAGATGCTGGCATCCAAAGTGACTTGCCCAAGGACATAATGAAGTGGGTAGCAGACAGTAGAAACTGGCACCTTGTCTCTGAATACTGTACTCTAGTTATTTATTAGACCAGATTTATTTTCTTCTATTAATGCTTTTTCTTATCTCCACAATGCTTCTCTCAATATCTAGCAGTTTTCATGTTTTTCTTGCAAACTGAAGCTTCCTCAAAGAGTTGTGTTTGGCTCCGCCACTGACAGCTGTGAACTAGACCTCCAGCCCAGCCAAAGAAGTGAAGCTCCTCCACTCACCAAATCAAACAGAGTGGTCTTCATTGTGGCTCCAGTGTGGGACCCACTCATGGCACCACATGGGTCTTCAGCCTGACTCTTCTCCCAGCCATGTTGAGTCACCAGACTGTGAAGAAAGTGGGAGGAGTATTAGGTTCAACACATTTTTGGACTCTGCAGTGGTGCTGGTCAAGTTTATTATGTAGTAAAAAAAATCTGTGATAATGCTTAGTCTGCAGCAGAAGAATGCAAGCACTGGTAAGAAGTCAGTTGCATTAAAAAATGCATGGCCAAACAACATATTTGGGAAATTATCACAGTATTCTACTTGGAGGACATAGATGGACCCAGAATGGCAAAGGAAGGTAAAGAGAACAGCACAACTCAGGCTAAATGACCTGGAAATGGTCCAGGTCCATGGGGCCTGGTCATGGATATAGGTCTAGCCAAGGAGCAGCATGCAAGTTGGATATCAGTCACAGTATCTCAGAACATGAATAACTGCACCTATTTTTCAATGCTTCAGTCTGTATTCTGGTCCTAGTGCCACAGTGTGCCCTTCCAGGGCTGGCTGGGGTAGAAGGCTTGTTTTTCTTTCTGAGACACAAAGCCTTCTCTGTATATGGCAGGATGAAAGGGATGGTAACAAAGATGGGATGAACTCGCAGTATCTTTTGATGAAGTGTCACTGCTGGACTTACTTGCTACTTAAGACCCTCAGTCTTTCCAATGCAGCAGCCATTTGCTGCTCCTGCTGCTCCCCCACTTCTCAATCTGTGAATTTCAGAGGCTTTGCAAAATTATCAACCTTCAAGAGGATCTAAGTTTCAGCGCCAAAATCTAATTTGAAACATCTAAGACCTGCTTCTGCATCTGGCCTTTTGTGCAAGAAAAAACCCTTAGTACTGGCTATTACATTTAAATGTAAGTTGAGTGGAACCAGGAGCATTATTTCCTGAACTGTGCCAAAATTCCTGCTAAGAAGTTAAGGCTGGTATATATATCAATCACACCAGCATAAAACACTTCAAAGGGTGATAATTGGCCCCCAAGCAAGTCTTATGATTCACAGAAAACTCAGCTGAAGTTAGCTCAGTTAAAATAAGTCTGAAGAGAAAGACATTGGAAAGTTCCCGATGATCTCTTGTGATATAATGCAATAACCTTACAAATATGATTAAAGCTTTATTTTCTTTGGCTTCAGAACTTATCTTCTTCCCTAGCTGCATCTCTTACCTCCCCAGATGACTTCCATGGGGTAATGGGACAGTCACTGATGCTTCATCAGTTTGGAGACAGTCAGCCTTTGAGGGTCAAACCCCAAGCCAACATGCCTGGCCATGGTACACCCTCTCCATTTGAATTCATCCCATTCTCTGGGGACTTCCATAATCTTACAATAAATCCTTGGGTTGACACCATTAAAGATGTAACAGAACAGAAGCATTGGAGGTGCATTGAAATAGCCAGTTTAGCCAAAGCATTTTGAGGGCAGATGTGACTCAAAGTCCTGCTGTGTTTGAAGCCGGGCAGCAGCTGCCTTAACCTGCAGGCAAGCTCATTCCTGTGGCAGCAACCAATTACAGCTGCAGAGCAGCTGCCAAGTATGCCAGAACTGTCCTCTCCTGGCAGGTCCTGGTTTCTAAACAACACAGAAAGGAAACCCAACACTAGCCAGGGCTGACCACATATGACAGGGTGAGGGTAAAAGTGAGCAATCTCCAGCCAGCCTTGGCTCTGTGATTCGAGGGTCCTTAAAATTATCCCAAATCCACACCCTCTGTCATCTTCAGGGTGTCAAGGGAAAAATACCCTGGGGAGCTTCTCAAACAGTCAAACTATTATAGCTCTGTTCTCTTCAAAGCAAGCACTGGAAGCAAGGCCCAGCCACAACTAAGCCATGTCCATTTTTCTGCATACCACAGATTTATTTGCTAGTGAAGGAGCTGTGTAGGGCAGGGGAGCAGAGGGCATGGCTGTTGTTTGCAGTAGAGCACCTTGAGGAAACTAAACTAGTGCTCAAAGCAGAATAATTGGTGCAGCAGGAGGCTGTGCCCATGCTAATAGTTTTTACTGAGATGAGGCTTATTAACATGTGCACTGGTGCATCTGTATTGCCTCTGGGACTCAAACTCTGCATGGTTCTCTGCTGTGCTGCATAGAGGTTTTACCTTCCTCTGACCTTGCTCAGGCTCCTTTGTCCTGTTCTGCTGGGCTCTGAGTTAACCTTTTGTCTGCCTAGGCTTGTAGCCTGTACTTTAAATCCAGGCCAACTTTTTCAAGTTTTTTCTACACTAAAGGTTTTAGTAATGCTGCAAGAATGTAGTGTCCCATTGCTATGATGCTTTTGATTTGAGGAAAGTTTATTGTGCAGTACACATTTCAAATAATCAGCCCATCTCTAAGGTGAAATTTTAAGGTATTATGAGTGATAAAAATCCTCTCTCTGTCCTTGCCCTACAGTTGTACTTTGGGGTAAGAGTTGTACATTTACTTCACATGAGTTCACAGACTGAATCCCTGTTTGAGAGAGAGAAAATAAACTGTGCTTTTAGCATCCAGACTCTATCCTTATTTCATCTATCAGAGGAACAGAAATGCAAATTTTGGCGACTAATATGAAATAGGTTGGAAGCAAAAATGTGCTCTCTGCATCTGATCTCTGCTGTGAAGTGCAAGGCAAACTAAACCTCTGCCTTTTGATCTAACTGCTGCTAACACAGTTTGGGTGGAGTATGCCAGGGTGTTACCTCTTATCATTGATTGTGAAGACCAGAACAAAGTCCAAGTAAGGTATGTGTCACACATAACTTAGCACTCAGCAAAACAGCCATCCACCTTCCTGCACGAACAGCACCACTTACATAGCTCAGGTTATAACCCATCCATGGCTTCCTCCTGCCTTACAGACCATTCAACCAGGGCAAGAATATGTCCCAGCAAGCACAGTGTAGTTTTAGTAGTGTTTTGTTAACAGTGCCAACCATCCCAATCTGCAAGTTTCATCTTGAAAGGCTCTCTGCTTAGCTGTAGTTTGCAGATGTCCCAGCCCAAGGCTTCTTTTCAACAATGTCCTGAACCAAAACTGAACACTGGCTAATTAAGTAGGTGTATTTTGGCCCCAGACAGCTTTCAGACATCATTCCAAGACTTGCGGTTTGCTAGTTTCCCCTCGCTGTTGCATTGTTGAGATCACCTCAGTGTAACCCTGTAAGCTTTCCACGGACAGAGTCACCACACTGAGCATTAGAGGATTTTGCTATTCCGTTTCTTTTGTGAACTCCAGTTGTTTTGCACTGAATGCAGCACATCTCCAGCATAGGTGATTCAGATCAGGCAATCATCCTACACGGTGTAAATCAATGAGATGAAATGTAGCCATTGACAGCACTTACAATTTTGCCCATTACTATGAAATCCTCTTTCTTTAAATGGAAGGTGCTTTTATAAACCCATTGAAGCATAGCTGACAAAGCCTTCAATACTGACTATTGCCTAAATACTGCAAAACATAGCTGTTATAAAAGATACATGTGGTGCATATTTATAAGGATTAAAATAAGCACTTTGTTGAATCACAGCAGCACATTTGTCCCTTTTTTGGGTTACTTATAAACCTTGGATATTTTCCTCTTCCCTTGACTCAAATAAACACTTGTCTGTGGGCTTACCAAATCTCTCTGCCTTTCCATGTGCTGACAGTGCAAAATATGTACTTCTACAACTGTGTTAAAAAAAAATCTATGCACTGTAATTATTCTTTATGCTAATATAACAGACTAGTAAATGTTCCTACACTTCTTGTAGGACTAATTACATTTCAATAATGTGAATCATCCCTGGAGCCACTACTGTTAAATATTTTTGGAACAGTAGCAAGGGAGTTTGTTATTTGTACACACTAGAGAAGT
This sequence comes from Acanthisitta chloris, assembly GCF_000695815.1. NCBI lineage: Eukaryota > Metazoa > Chordata > Aves > Passeriformes > Acanthisittidae > Acanthisitta > Acanthisitta chloris. The sequence goes on along the minus strand of NW_008667543.1, from coordinate 262,463 downwards.
GTGGATTTGTGGAACAGACTAGCACAGCTCTGCAGCAGTAATGATCCTTCTGACGTGGCCATACTAGGTCAGGGGAGATGTAACAGGGCTAAGCCATCAGCTGGAGGATTTGCTGCCATCCCATACACCAAGTCCTCACATTCAGAACTCAGCTTTTGCAGTGGCTGAAATAAGTTTCAATTGAGACACCACTTACAATCAGGTCATTTGGACATACTGAATAAAATGCAAATTTTATGGATTGTGTATGTATAAAAAAGTGTAGGATTCCAAAACCACGTCTTTTTTAATTGTCTAAAATAAATTATTTACTGTAATTTGCAGATTAGCAATAAAGGCAGAAAAGATTTAAGGCAAGCAAACAGAGTAATTTCAGATGAAGCAATAATTCCTTGGAAGTATCCTGTAACAGTTTGGCAAGGCAACCCTGCCTAGTCATTGACTTCTGAGAAATATTTTGGTTTTGGACAAGGAATTGACATGGGCCCAGTCATGTCATTCATTGGTGGAAGCTGTCACTGAAACTCTAGCCTTGTTGCTGTAGCTACTTGCTCAGTGAGTTGGTTGTCAGGTGAGTCTGGTCTTCACCCTCTTGACTCTGTGCAATAGCAATGTTTACAATACTCTACAACTCCAACTGCTGCACAGCCTGTTATGTTTAATATTACCTAAATGCTGCTCACTAAATGTATGAGTAGTTTTTCAGTCAACCTTTCCACTCCAGGGTTGGTTTTGCTTGTTCTTGATAAAGTTTTGTACTGGTCATAGTTTCAGTTGTCATAGACCATCTGGAGGAGCTTGGAATGAAGGCTACCACTATCTACGTGCCTTACAGCAGCTGTGTGAAGCTGAATGAAGCTCAGCACCTGAAGACTATCTGTCAGGCTGTGTCCTCTTTCAGCCCAATGTTTTAGCTTGAACAGGGCTGCTGCTCTTCTGACCAGATTGCTGAAAATCTTGGACAGAAAGATAATGCAAACACAGCTACTCTAATGTATATGGAATATACCAGCCCTGCTGCTTGGAGGCTAAGCAGGTAGTCTGCAGGAGCACATTAAATCCTAGCATGTATAAATCAGCAAATATAGACTTTATTTTAATCAAAAAAATTGAACAATTGTGAGGTTTTTTGAGGTTTACGTTGGATTCACAAAATCAATCTGCATTGCTAAGCAGTCAAATGACATGTTATGGAAGTATATCCACTGCACATACAAAAGCCATAACATGGTGAAAAACTGACTGCTGTATCAGAACAAAATAATAAAAGTGAAACCATAACCATCCCAGCTATGTGCTTCTTTGCCCAGTTTCCTTAACCTTCTGTCTTTTCTACAGGGGCACTTGTGATGGTTTATGGATCTGCTCATCTACCCTGTTACTGCCCCTACTCAAACATCAGAGCTCTGATCCAGATGTAGATATTCCTGTTCTGCACTTGGGTAGATCAATCTGACTTCCTTAGCCACATCTAAGCTCCTCCAGATGGTCTATGACAACATCATTGCTAGTCAGGCAACCAGAAGTAGGACAAGAGGGCACAGACTCAAGTTCTGCCAGGAAAGGTTTAGGTTAGGTATGAGGAAGAGATTTTTTACAGAACAGAGTCATCAGACATTGGAATGTGCTGCCCAGGGAGGTGGTGGATTCGCCATCCCTGGAGGTTTTTTAGACAAGACTGGATGTGGCAGTTAGTGCCATGGTCTAGTAACGACGGTAGGGTTGGACTCAATGATCTTTGAGGTCTCTTCCAACCTGAATGATTCTATGATTCTGTGATCTGTGAGCAGCTACTGGCACAGCTTGCCTGGGCTGCTCATTCATAACTGGCCCTGCATCAAAGCTGGGCTGCTAAAAACAGGTAGTTTGCATTGGGGTTAGGAATAACATCATGATAAGACCTGCTGCTGCAAGGTTAGTAGTAAAGAGAGATCCATTAGGGAAGGACAACTGGAGGAGCTTGGTGTGACAGAAATGAGCTAAGGGAGCTGTGGAAAGAGAAATCCTTGGCAGGAAAAGAGAGACTGAAAAGAGAGAAAAAAGTCTGGGAAGGAAATAAAAAAAAAAAAAGGAGGAACAAAGGTGAAATTTGAAGAAAGAAAGTATAGGTGGAAGATTTCAAAGAAATCAATAACTGCCAGAAAGAAATGAGCATTTGAGACAAACAGAGAGAATTCAGAATACCTGTATTCCATCTATTCCTTTTCCCCACTAAAGGTTTCAGTTTTCACCTTTAGTGTGGTCATTGAAGGTGCTTGAGAGAAGGACAAAGCCCTGTTTTAAGTAAGTCTGTGTTGCTCATAGCATCTCATTTAAATATCTGTGGTCTGCAAGTAAACCGCCTCTTTGGGTTTTGAGTTTCCCAGTGCAACATCACATTTCTCCAAAACCATAGCTATTCAAACCTCCTACCTGTTACAGACCCTTTGTCTTGCTGGTGAGAAAAGAACAAAAAGTCATCTTCAGAATGTGTTGCTGCTTTCCTAGGAACTTGGGATGAAATTATTCTGCTTGTAGTCAGCAAACCCTTCCACACAGTGTTAATGTTTCTGATGTAAAAACAAGGTATAATAATAATAATAACAACTACTACTATTATCATTATTATTGTTTGAAACCCTCTCAATGGAAAGTTTACCTGTTTCCATAGAAACAGAGTGCAGCTCTCTAGAATATTTGCTAAGTGACCACTCAGCAACAGACACCCAGAACATGTGAAGGGACAAGGGACATGGCAGAGAGAATTTGTGAGAGTCTCTGCAGTCTGTCCTGTGCTGACTCAGCCTGCAATATTAGAATATGAAATACAAACATTTGCTTAGGCTTTTTTTTCAGCCAAAGAAGCTGTGAAATGGGTTTTTGAGCTTATGGAAGCTGGCAATGCATGGCTGAAATGGCACATTTTTCCTGTCTCTACACTACCTTTCTCCTTGTGTTTCCTTTCTCCTCTTTAAATTCTTCTTCCTGATAGAAAGAAATCAGAGCCAAAAGTTCCCTGATTCTGGAAACTGCTTGAGTCTGAGTTTTTGACTTAATTTGTCTTTACCTGATGATGTGAGTGAACTACAACCCTGTTGACTTCTGCAGTGTTATCCAAGGCTAAATCAGTATATACCTGACCCACAAAGGAGCCATTGTACAGTGTGTTGGCATTTGATCATGCTGGGGAATGAAAGCTGTATTTGAGTGAGGCCTACAAGTGCCTCATTACTGCACTGTAAACAACTGGATATTACAGTAATGGACAAGGCTCTGAGTGCTACGAACAGCTTCACATTCACTGTATTGATTTGCAATGTGCACAGTGATGGTTTGCTGTAATAAATACAAATGCCATAGTGCAGAAATGTCAGAACAACTTATTAAAAATGTGTCTCTTCCTTGCTCGTGCGGTATGGCATGTACATCTGCACAGCTGCAGGGTTGTGGTGAGGTGGGGATGAAGCTGTGGCTCAAAACTCAGCATTGCAAGAATATAAATTCAGCATATAAACACAGCCTGTACTGGCCAGTCCTTTCCTTTTGCTTTGTGCTTCCATGTAACAGACAAGACTAGTTCTGTGTCTGGGAATGTATTTCACATCACAGAAGATAATACATTCTTTCTCACATCTCAGGAGGGTTGAGGTGGTACCAGGTCTCAGCCCACATACTACAGGTAGTTCTCTACTCACCTTCTGCCAGTTAAAGAAGCAGAAAATGCCAGTGAAGCCATCATTTCTCTTAACAATGCAGTTGTTTTATTTAAGCATGGAAACCCCTCATCATTTACCAGGGCTGCAGTTTAAACAAGAGACTTTTGGCAGATCATGTGTGCTTCTGCTGGGTGCACCCAAAGTGTGTGAGTATACTGTGACATACATGTACGTGACTATGTGTATCTCTCTCTCTCAAGACATAACATACATAGATTAATACTCTTTGACCAGATCAACAGTTTGAATGATATCTGTTGATCCTTTGGTCCACTAAAGTAATGGGTAAGAGGTGACTTCCTTAAGAGAATGGCTTGTGTCCCTGTGCATGTCTGTTGAGGTACCATTTCCCAAGCCATTCTTCTCTGTGACAACTGAGCTGGTCTGCACCTCCTGGCTGGACTCTCTCACTCCTGGGCAAATCCATACACTTGATCAGTAGTTTCTTGCTCGGATTTCCCCTGACATCCCTTTTAGCTCATTATATGAAAGGATGTCACAGTGAAAAATCTGCCATATCTGCTACCTATAGCTAGGGTTTACTATTGGAAACCTCTCAGTCCCACCTGCCCCAGACTCCAGTCAGAGGAGGAAAGTGAGAATGAAACCAGGAAAAATTGCTTTGCTATATAGGAGAATTTACAGGCTAATCATTGTAACCAAAATAAAGAAGAGTTTATGAATGAGTGTGGAGTGTGACAGGAGCTATGGAAAGGCTGGGAGAAGTGGATGGAAATCTCTTGCTGGAAACTTCAGTGTGTTTCCACAATCATGAATGTAAATATTGCCTATTCTCCAAGAACGTACACTTACACAAACATTCAGATAGATATTTCCATGATATTCATCAGCCTTAGAGCTTTGCAGATGGCAACTGACTCATATGTCATTTAAAGGAAAATTACTGTGCTCATCATGCAGACTGAAAAATGGAAAGGTTAGATGACTTAGCCCAAATACAGTACTTGTGGCAAAACTGAGTCCATAAGCTCCGATTCCATCTGACTATTCTTTGTCCTGGTATTTATAGAAAAAGTCCTTTCAGGTTTAGTAACCAAAGGGATCTATGGAGTTTCACAGAAGTCTGTAGATGTAGCTACATGAACTACCAGGAACACCTATTTTTTAGCGTTGTTCTTGCTGTTGTTCAGGTAGTCCTACGGATTTAAAGATTTCCTATAATGTTCTGCTACAGATGCCACTGGAAATGGGAGAGTCTTGAACAGGATAGAGAAGGTCCAATGCTTTGCTTCCCAAAGTCCCCCAGTTAGTAGGCATGCCAGGAGAGAGGAGGAGAGCCTGCTGTTAACCTCATCTGATGGATAGTCCCTGAGGCACCACTGCCATCTGGTGAAAGCTGGAGCAGCCCATGGGGATGTGTTAGGGAGCCATAACTGACAGCCTTACCTCTACACTAAGCCCAGCAGAAAGGGAGCACAGTCTGGCCCATGGAATTTTATTGACAGTATTTCTTTGGAGTTTTTCTTTTTGAGTCAGTTTTAGATCTCTAAATCAAATCCATAATTCTTCACACAGTCTTTGCACACTCATCAAAAATTGCAGTTACTAAACTCTGAGGACCATCTCGATGAGGAAATCACAGGATGGTGTCCTCTCAGACTTGGGAAGGTTTGTGTAGGTTTGCCACTTCTGTCTAACCAAACCTATTTTCTGAAGCATGTGAGAAGGAGGTGTCCTGCTTGTGTTGTGTAAATGCCCTGTTGAGGAGCAGTCACTAGTGATTACTTCTGCAACACTGAACACACCTCATGGTCAGATTTGTCAAAAAAGAAAGCAAAATGCTTGTCTTAAGCATATGAGCAGATTTGTCTGTTCAGTTCTGTGGGCTTTGGAAAGTAACCTGGTTCATATCAAGGACCCTAAAAACTTGTCTTGTCCAGACTATGCAGACAAGGGGAAAAGACCTGTTGGCATGAGCAAGCTGGTACAGGTATCCATGCTTTGTGAAGAAGTAAAGAAGTAAAGGAAGTAGAAATTACTCCAAAAGTCAGTGGGTGTTTTTCTGTTACTGACCTGATACCCTACATGGTATAGGGGAAGCCAACAGGGATGGTGTCTCCTGAGGGTTGATCCATATTGACCTGTAGGCTGAAATGAGTAGTAAACTGCCAAGTAAAGTACCTTGGATCAAGCACCAACCTCCTGTTATCACAGTTCGGTGCAAGTGGTGTGAGAGTGAACAAAATCTCTCCAGAAGAATTGTACTCTTAGTTTAAAAGTCATAGTTGACTGGGGTGATGGATGTACACCAACATTTGCTTTCTTCTTGCACTCTTAGTTTTATAATCAAAGATTTTTATATGGACTTGGAAATTTATTATTAAATTGTTTATGGTGTTGTGGGTTGTTTTACTTCAATCTCAGAATCATATTTAGAAATAGTATCAATTGCTGTTTCAACAAGGAGAGATTGCATTACAATCAATACTATCTATTATATCCCAGAGTCCCTCGTGAACAGATAGTATTAAGACATACATAATTTACTAACAATCTCAGTAGTGGCCTAAAGTCCTCAGTGAGGATCAGGTCAAGTTTTGGTCAACCTTTGGTCAGGTCTTTAATGACTTTGTAGGTGTTAGGTTAACTTCACTGTAGTGTAAACCCATTATTTTCAGGGGAGTTAAATAGCCAGCTGTTTAAGGGAAGTAGAAAATGCAGAGAGTTAACAACTAACTAATAGGTTTTTCAACACAACAAAAACAAAGGAAACGAAGAGATTTCTATTTTGGATAATCAATTTTGCATCCTGAAGAACATACTGGCTAAAGCACTGGAAGCTGTGAGAAGCCAATTCTTTACGCTTCCAGCCAGAACCTAGCTAGAGGCCTGAATGCAGCATGTCATCATGATTAATTATGGGTAATGAGTGTTTTATGAACCTAAGAAAGAAAAGCATTTATTTTTCTGGTGTTATACTGGTAGTGTCTTGTTTTGTTTAAAGCTGGGATTGCGAAGCCAAACAGATGATGAAACCCCTTTATTAGCTCTTTTGTTTTCCTCTAGACTGTTACTAGACTTATGGGGCCAAATCCCCATCACACAGTGGCTCTGCCAGTGCAAGAGACAAGGATTCTGTTCAGGAGCTCTGGGATTTTGTATTTTTGCCTTTTGTTCTGTTTAATTCATTTTCTGTGTCAGAAACCCCATAGACCTATCTAGGATGCTGGTCAACAAGCACAAGAGGCAGCAGGACTAGCCTGCCCCAAGAATGGTCTGCCTCCAGGAGTTTAATATCTTTGGGCCTGACTCAACGCCTGCTGGAATCCCCAGGAATATTTATCTTCATTTTATAAAGCCCTCAGAGCAGACCCTTGGGGGTTTCTCTAGGAACCTGCAGCTCAGGACAGTGGAAGCTTGAGAGCAGTGATGGCTGAGGGGACAGGGCTGGGACAAAGACTCTGTGCAAACGACCCTGTCTGGAATTGACCCCTGGTGGCAATGCCACCCAGCACCCCATCCCTTCAGGGTCTCTGTGCTTTCCAGACTGGAGCCTGTGTTAAATCAGCAATGTGCATAGTGCTGACTTCATCCACAGAGGTTTTCTTGTCGATGGACAGCAAGAGGATAGATGGAAAGACCCTTTGCTTCATCCCTGTGCTTTAGGGGTCAGTGGACAGCAGGGCAGGATAAGAGATTTTGGTTCTATTGGGCCCTAAGTTTTTAAAGAGGGGTTAAAATTAGGGGTAAAAGCAGTCAAAAGAGAGAAAAACAGTGGCAAGGAGGGATGAGTGAGCGAGCTGGGGCCTCTGGCTGTTCCCCAGCACACCAGGAGGTGGTGCACAGCCCCTGCTCATCCCACCGACAGGAGAACAGTCTCATTCTGCAGGGACAACTCTCCAACTTCTACTACCCAGGAAAAATACTAGAGGTTTCACCCTCCCCAGCATGCTTCTGTAACTCTGGTATTTTGGTATGTATTCAAGGCTGGCAATATTAACCGTGTGAAAGAAGCAAATGCAGGGGAACTTTATACTGCAAACTGCTATTATCATGCTGCAATCATGGTAATAAAATAAAGGTATTACCAAATGATTTCTGAAGTATTACATTTCTAGGACAAACGATTCTTGCTGTGCGGAATACGGACAAAAATGTGATCAGATTTTAGATTCTTTGTGCTTGCTTTTTCCATTTTGTACAATTCCTTTCTTCTTTATTTTTTAAACTTTTAAATAAATTAATGCTAAAAATAAGAGCAAAACTAAATAGATTTTCCTAAAGAATTTCATCCATGTGTATTAATTTTTGTAAAAAATTAAAAGCTATGTCATGAAATTGTGTTATCAGTTACATCTGACTCAAAATAGGAACTGCTAAATATTTTCCCTTTCTCCTTACTGAAATAATGTACATTAGTAATATGCAATTTTAAATATATTATGTGGCCTTTGGTGGTAATTTAACAAAACAAGTAATTTGTATTTGTGACAAAACTGTATAAAACATGATATTGCTGAATTGCTGAAACATTAGCAAAATAAACACATTAGTTTCAAGCAAACTGAAGTTTTTCTTTAATTTAAAAAACCCCAGTGTGTAACTGCAAGGATGCCATAAGAAAATTCATTTTACGGGGTGAAAAAAAGAATCATATGGACATGAGTTCAGCTTACCAGAAAACAAAAAATCGACTCAGTTTATTTTTCCTAATGTTACAGAAGTTCTGTGTTGATTTGTTGGGTTTTTTTAAAGTACAAAGGTCTGTAAAAGAAACATTCATTTAAGTTTCTCAATTGGTAATGATTAGCAAAGCCTATTGTGGGATAGTTTAGGCTGCCACTGGATGAAAAGCAGTACATTTCAGCACACTTTCTCCGGAACAAAATGAAATATAGTTTTTTTATGATTTATTTTTTGACACCTTTAACCTTTTTCCTCTCCTGGCTAACAAATTTTCAGGCAATTGTTACATACATTCCAGGTACAGAAGCTAGCATTGTTTTTATCAATGCAGACTTCTTTGAGCAGTGTGTATATATGTTCTAAGAAGCATTTCTCTTTCAACATGTTATTAAGCAATTTTTTTTAAGGTATGGGAGGAATTAAGTGGCATAAAGATTAAAAAAAATGTAGAGTTAAATTGGTGCTAACTTCCCTGCTTTTTAAAATTCTGGGAAATGTTGGATAGGTTTTTTTAATCCTTATCTTACACATACATTTATTTTGCATTTTGCTTTGGAGCTCGTGTCACTTTGGAAGTGAAGGATTAGGAGGGAAGAATGGTGAAGAACTGTAAATATAAATATCCAAAGCATCATCCAAAAGACTCAGTAGAATATTATTCTAAATTTTAGGTAAAAAAGCTTTTGGAAGATTGCATCGATCTCTGGTGCTTTATATCACTGTAAACTGCTATAAGCTACATTGGCTGGTATCAGCTAAGAATCTGGGCTATTGTTTTGAATCTGATTTTAAGTGTAGGTGCTTTTCTACAAACCTTTAAAAGTTCAGCTTTGCTTATTCAAGAAAATTAATGTTTTGAACTGTGACTTAGAGTATTAAAAAGGCATTTCAGAATATAGCCCGATTTTCTGTTCTTGCTAATTTAACTTTCCCTTATTATCTTTGGAGAATGTCATTTTCCGAGCGTGCTAATGCAGCAAACTTTTAGACCATCATTAAGGATCATGGTTTATTGGATTTCACCTGACTACTGAAGCAAATATTTGTTTAGTAACACTCTTAAATACAAGATTGTTACCACAAATGTCAGATATGCTGTTTGAAAGTTTATGAGTAAAAATTTTGTTGCTTTTAAGAGAACTTGGAAGGGAACAAAAACATCAAAGTTTTACGTGAACTTTCTCTGTGGTGCTATGAGAGTGTTATTTGGCTCATGGGATTTTTTCAAGATTATTATGTGATAGTAGCAAAATTCACAATTATGATTAGGAAAAACATGCATCAGGTAAAGCTACAACTCCAGCATTGTGGATGCAGGTGTATATCTATCGCCCTTAAGCAATCATTTTCTTTGACAAGCTCTTGATAGCAACAACTGAATGTACAATGCTCTAACATCACAATGACTTTATCTGGCTTTTCATGTTGTTAAGCTAATGGGAAGTTTCCGGTTTTATTCCCTTTCTTTGGATCTTTTTTTCCTTTTGTTTATCTGGTAAAAAAAAAAAAAAGGCGGAGAAACTGCATATTGCACTTTTTTATAACCATTGCTGAAAATCTGTCACAGCTACCAAGGAAAGCTAAAGAAAACCAGAAACAGAAAGACTATTATTTATAGCTAGCAAGATACAGTATGGCACCATATGGTAGAATTTATCAAATTCTTTCCTTTCTCATGCAGGGCGAGTAGGGGCCGTAGACAGTTCCCTCTTGCAGTCCTTGCTTTGCTAGGCACTCATTCATTTACACTCTGGGCTGAATCCTGCTTGACCTCCAGCTTTTACACCCATAAACTTACTCCTGAGGGCATAGCAAGCAGGATTTGGTCCTCTGTGTTTATTTCTTCCCTCTGCAACACAATTTTGTTTAGAATGCTGTTTGCATTTCAATCAACTAAAACAAGAGCATGGATAAATGAATGCCTGACTTAGCTCTTCACATCTGATGCTGAAATGTAGTATAGTCTGTCGAGGGTTTAAGTTTGCAGGGTGACACTTACCAGGTGTAAGGTGCTGTAAGGTTAAGAAGCATCAAACCTATAATAACAGTCGGACTTCCTCTTCATTTTGTCTCCTTTTGTGTTACATACTAGGGCAAGGAAGGTCTGCCAATCACTATCATTTCTTTTTCTTGTTCTGTAAAGACTGGGTCGTCACAGCAACAGGCCTGTGACAGGCTGGTATCCATTTAGAGCTCCAGGGGGGTCCTAATAGGATTGAACCAAAAGATCAAGTGAATAGCTTCCTATTTTAGATTTGTAATAACTCTGAACTGCTTGCATATACATGGACCTTACAGTGTTATGAGGAGACTTTTTACCAGAGAAAAGATCTGTCTGTTTCTAAGAGCACAGCACTTTGGAAAGGATGCCCCTTAGCCTACTCCATCCTTAGAAAAAAAGGAAGGGGAAAAAAACCACAACCCCAAACCAAATTAAGCCCACTTCTCTTTCTCCTGCACACACGAAATTGGAAGGTGTCATTTCCTTTCATTAATTCATTTTACCAGATCAAAGTAAATAGTCTGTTTATGGAGAACAAAGAAGCCCCTTTTTGATATTCTGTTGAAGTCGCTATCAGATTCAGAAGTTTACTCATCTTTCTGAAATCTGGCAAGGCTGCATGCTGCTGAGATTACAGCCAAGCAGCTCATGCAAAACGGGCAAATAAATTCCATGCAAAACAAATTCTAACAGAGAAAGAATTAGGAGGAGGCATTTTGTTGATTTGGGAGACTCTCAAGAGGCCAGGGATCTCATTCAGCTTGCAGAGGGGATTTGGTAAACCCACAATACTCAGCATGCAGACGAAGAGCCACTGGGGGAGGGAGGAGCTGTATTTTGTTCAAGTTATTTTCACCAATTATAAAATCCATCAGGAAATAGATGTTGCTTCATACATTTCATTTCCAGCCAGATTCTTTATATCTCTTGTTTATTAGGAACAGCATTTTATGTGAGACTTCTTGTAGGGCAAGGTCCCAGGGGTAAACATGTCAAGATCTAGCTCCAGGAATTATAAAATGTATTTTTAAAGAGGTCTAAATTTGAAGAAATAGTCAATTTTCCTAAAGTAGAGCTTCTGAAGTTCTGAAGTGTCTCATTCAGAGAGGATGGGATTAACATACCATAGGTGAGATCATTATATGAGCTGCATTGATTTTGGTGTCTCCTGTCAAGGCACAGAGAGCTAACTCCAACCCAGGTTATGATGGTGTGTTGAAGATCCCTAATGGTGCTTGGCCAGGATGCTCTGCCCTGGAGATGTGTCCTTTAGTGCCTCAAGTTTGATAACACTATGCCAAGTTATGACACCTGAAGGCTTGTCCTGGAGAGGCTCTTTTGAATGCTATCCTTGTGCTCCTTTTCTTGCTACTTAGATGATAATCAATGCCAGCTTTGACAACCAGCCTAAGAGCACTTTTGAATCTCTCAGCAAGCAGAACTTTTATTCTTTGCCTTCTCCACCCTTCCCTAGACAATATTTTGGTCTTAGCCACAGAATGCTTTCATCCTCTTAAAACCAGTACTAGACTCTTTCAGGGGGCTCTTCCATTTTCAAAAGCAGCCGTTTCTATACTAAAAATGCAAGATTCAGACATGTCAAGAAATGTTCACAAGGACTGTGTCTGGATAAATACATTCTTCTATTTTCCATATAGGATCTTGGCACACGGAGACTTTCCTGTCACTTTTATCAGTACAAATTTTGAAAAGGATTTTGCATAGATTAGGGACCCAAAGGCATTCAGTTAATTAGAATTAGGGGCATCCCTCTGTGAGAAAGGATTAGGCAGGTAAAAGACTAGGACTGTGATCCGTCACCTTATAGGGACAATGGCAAAACTGCAGTTCATTGGTTTGGACCCTGTGTGTGGGATTGAGATACATGACAATGAGCACCAAGATGAAGGGAGCTGGGGGAGGGACATACAGCAAAACCCGAGGGCATCTGGAATGGGCTTTGAATGGATCTTCCTTGGCATTTTTGCCCTAAGCCCAAATTTCGTAAACTTCCCTTTTGCATTCAGCCAAATCAAAATATAGACACATCAGATTTTTATAAAAGTCTTTACAAGCTCTTCTGTTAGTTTTTATTCAGATTTCCTCATGAATGCAGTGTAACATGGTCTGAAAAACTGGAACAGATTTTGATGTTATATGCATATTTCATTACGAATTTTAGGGAATTTTTGATGGAGACTTTTGGCATGCTTTCTATGATTCAAAAGAGGAGGATATTTTTTCTTTGCTACAGCTTTCCTTTGAAAAACGTGTGTCATGAAGACTCATTCTGGCAAAGCAAGTCTTACAGGATCTTCTTAACAGAATATAAAGGACATCCTCATTTACCTGTACCTCCAATGTTTTGATGAAATTATCTTAGAGGCTTTGAATGTTGCTTTCCAGCTGTGAAATAGGCAGAAAGTCTATGCCAAAGAAGATATAAATCATGTTACAATCCAACACTTAGTTTCATATCTTCCATTCAGCCAGGTCTGCCAGCTTGATGTTGTCCCTGAACAAGAAAGTTTGGTTTCCTGATGTCATTTATCCCAGGTTAGGTTTTCATCCATGTCTGAAGCACTATGCTATGTCACAGCAACATCCTCCCCATAGAAATAACTAATCATTATTTTTTTTCCCTCTTGTTTTGCTCTTATTTAAATTTAGATCTCACTTGGCTGCAGCAAATGGTGAAGCCATAGTCACTGCTGTAAGGACACTTGATAAATTACAGTTTTGAGTTTTAAAAGGAGCTCTAAACCACAGAATTCTTTTTTTTTTGCTAACTTTCAGGCCTCAGAAAAGAGCTGTAAGTTTAACATGATGAAACCCCTTTTCTTTACAGGATTATTCAGTCCATTTCCAAGAAGAAGCTTGCTGGCACTACTGAGGCCTGACCCAGCACTCAAGGGCAGTGAGAACCTGTCTGTCTGCTCAGGAACATGTTCTTCCATCTTCACCTGCAGACGAAAAAGCTGCTGGGCTTTAAGGTATATTTATCATATTTGCTTTTTCAGTGCATGAGCTAGGCAGTGCTTTGCACGTGTGTTTGAAAATTAAGAATTTACTCAGAACAAAATCTGTGTTCTGAGTCTTGTGGCTATTTCTACCACTTAGAGACCTCAGCTGGTTTCCAAAGTCAGGCTCCTCAGCAGTTCAGTGCCTCCGATAAAATGTTTCAAAGAGGACCCTGAATAAGCACTGTGTGATAAAGGTGTCTCTTCTCACCTTACCTTCTGACTTGCTCCAAGTGTTGCAATCCTGACTCCTGTTAGACAAAGATCCTTTCTGTGAGGAAAACAAATATTTAATCATGATATCTGATGCATGTTCTCTTTTGTCCTGATCTAGACTAAGCTGTCCAGGTCAGGAATGGTCACCTTTGCTATTATTCTGTAACCTGTCTGCAGAAGGGAATTACTTTTTGGTTTATGTTGTACAGCACTTGGCTCCTGGCATGGTGCTAGTACAAATAATAATAATGTACAGTACCTGGCACAGCAACACCTTATGCTCTCCATATGTGGCACTGCCATAAATGTGATAGTGCAATACCTCCAGTCCACACACAGAATTACCTCTTACTGAAACTAAATGGATGTGGGAGCTCTTGATGATAAATCTGCCCACCCTGGTCCATGCTTTTCGTTATGCAGTTAGCTGGAGTGAGGGATGGGATTTTTTCTCTGACAAACTACACACTTTTCAACTGCAAGCGCAAGAAGATACTTCCCAAGGTCTTCTATGACCATAGCATGGCAGACCTGCCCTATCGCCCTGCATGATCGATCTGCTCGGGCTGCCTTGGCACTGGGACTGGCTGTGGCACTTTATGGCACCCCAGCTTGGAACAAAGACTCCACCACACTCCCCTCATGGAGGCTGCACTCTCTGTCCTGTGATGTCTCTTTGTCTGCAAGGTTTGAACAAGAAAGCAGGCAGCATTGGGTAGAATTCCAGAGGTGACTCCAGAGGGAAGCACTGGGATGGGGGAATCTCTCTGTGAAAAGGATAAAGACTACTAGGCTGGCAGCATGCAAGGAAAAGGGCACTTAGAATAACCAGAAGAAATTAGAATCAGCAGTTTTTTGGCCTGACTTGCATGCAGCTCCCTGTCCTCAGCTCCAGGAAGATGTGTGTGGGTCAGCAGTGTTACCATGGTCATGGACCCTCACAGCCCTGACCCCCCTCAGCTGCTGTGCTGGGTCCTGCCCAGCTCCTTCACCCTGTACAGCAGGGCTTTCCACTCATTTCCCAGCTCCCCAGTTGTGTGAGGTGAACTGCTGAATGGGGATATTGGTCCAAAAAATAAGTGCTGAGAGAACAGGAATCATGGGCATGTCCATTTCTGAGGCATTTTGTGTGCATCCACCTGAGAGACCACTGTCCTGAGCAGCAGGTATCAAGTCCCTCTCACTTTGTTCTCTTTTCTCAACACACTTAATTTATATCATACCAGTGATTCCCCCAAGTATGATATTATTTATATGATTTATGTTTGTATTACACCAGTGTGGCAGAGATGAGAGGTAAAACTGCATTCTTCCAATGGAAACAGCCCTGTCAGAGCTTTTGGACTCGCTCTCCTCTCTTCCTTGCAGGCTCAAAGGGCTTCAACTCCATTAATATTGAAATATCTTTCTTGCTTTGTCTGAATAGAGATCACAGCAATAAGCCTGGGATCTGATAAACTTCCAAAGCAGTTGCACCTAGGAAAGCTCTAGAGCCTTCAGAGGAAGAAGAGAAGAGCAAGGATGAGGGAAGCTGGATCTTATGCACCTTTTTTCCTCTAGGCTAATGTTATAAAGTTTGTTTATGCTAACTTTCACCAGAGAAAGTTAGTCTGTGGCATGTGAGGCTGTGAATTTTACATAACCTCTCTGTACCAGTTTCCAACCAGATATTCTTTCAGAGTGCCTCAAAAAAACACCCATGTAGCAATACTCTCCCCTAAAAGTGTGCTTTCAGAGCATTACTGTGGAAAAGCATGTGGCTTGGCTTACAACACAGCAAATTTCCCACATAGACAAGCCCTCTGTCTGCGAGAAAGAAGACAATTGGGGCATAAATCTTTTAAATGTGTAAAATGATAGCTGTCTTGGCATGGCAGATCTGATAAAGTGTATTCCACTTGGTGTGGAAAGGCAGCATGTGGCCACAATAATCTGTAGTTCAATCAGAAATGTAAGGATTTAAGTTCTAGCTGGGAAGGATTTCTCGTCACTGGCTCTCCCCAGCCCTGTCTGTGGATAAGTCTGTCCATGTGGCATGAGGAAAAGAAAGGGGACGTTGTTTGGTGGTTGTGCTCTGGGTATGAGGAGTGCTGAGCTTGACTGAACTTTGCAGAAATTTCCTTCCGTATCTTGCGTGGTAAAGAGAAACCTGAGCGTGGTGTCACACCTACAAACCACCTTCTAGATCCAAAGCATCTCCCAGCTGGCACACAAAAGCTTTCTTCACCAACCCACCACTCTTATAACACTTGTAATTACTGATAATTGCTTTAAGTTGCAATTTTCTACATTGTTAAATCCAGGAATAGATACAGGAGTTAAGTACAGGGAATATCTGTAAATGTCTCTTCTAGCCTTCTTCCCCCTGGGAGGAAAGGAG
>NW_008667543.1:245620-246484 GCF_000695815.1 Acanthisitta chloris | reverse complement strand
TGCTCCACTCTGTTTTATTTTGTGTGGTTATAAACCTTCTTCATTTTGGTTTTGTGTGATTTTCTCTTTGATTAATAAACAAAGTGTACTGAGCAATCCACAAGTTAGTATGAGACCAGAGTGTTTGCATAGGCAATCAGGGAATCTTTCTTTCTAACCATACTGAAAGGCTTGACCTAAACTTCCATGCAAACCAGACATAGGCTGTGATTAAGTTCTGCTGAGCAAGATTGAGTGCTCCTGCTGGGAATCTGAAAAGGTAATTTTAATGGAGTAAGGAAAATCTCTCTGAAATCAATACAGGAAACAGAGGCTGACAGTTTTGTTATTCATTATCTTCTAGTTAAAACCTGTTTAAGAGTATTCCACTTCCTAAAATTTGGGGGAGCTATTGATAAAGTTTATGCTTTGTGTTTATGCTTAGTGAACCTTAAGAGAGTTTTATACGAATTCTCAAAGAAGAGATGACCTTCAGGAAAGAGCTACATGCAGGATGAGGCTGTGTATGTGCACCCTTTAACCCAGGCCCCAGGTGCAGAGACTTTACAGCTCAAAGCTTGACATCTTCTGTGTCTCATTGTGCTTTCTCCCGGGACTCCTGTAAAGCTTAATACATTGATTTTAGAAGGGTCTTAAATGGACTGTAGGTATATTTTCACATCTACTGCTTTTAATTCAGTGTTGTGTAAAGGTCCCATTGCTGCAAGAGTCAGTGCTGAAAGACTGACCAAGTTCTCTGTGCCTTGACTGGAGCAGAACTGTGTCAGCTCCAGCACACCTGTGGCATGGAGCTTCTTGAAGGCATTGCTCCCATGCCACTTCCCTTTCTCTTGCAAGGAAGTAAAGAAATAATCTATTAACAGA
>NW_008667543.1:237887-245595 GCF_000695815.1 Acanthisitta chloris | reverse complement strand
GAGCTGTGGGAGAAGTTGCCTTTCTCCCAAGTCACTCCTCACCCGGTGATGTGGTGGGTGCATGTCTACATTATAAAGCCCAGAGTGTGGGAGATCTGTGCAGTTGGACAAAGAGGGTCACCAGTTCTCTCTCCTCCCTGTCTGAGTGCAGGGTCTCTGTGCCAGTCTAGACGTGGCCATTATTTTACTTGTTGTGGTATCTTAGAGCTCAGGGACCTGCAGTACTTCTATGTGAAGAGAAGTACTCCAACAAGAAATGCATCTTAAGGGAGAGGACAAATCCATACACCTCTCCTAAATTAAGAAAAACCCCCAAACTAACAACATCAGTAAAGACCATTTTTGGCTGTAGTTTAAAGACAGCTGGAGCCATCCTCTATGAAATCAGCTTCTGCATTTTTTAGAAGTATTAGGCCAAAGACAATCTTCTTTCACTACTACTTAATCTTAACCCTCCAAAGGTCATTCAGTGGTACCCCTAGGTTTTCGGCATGCCATTAAAAATGGAGAAAAAATGTTCTTATATGGTGATAGTATAATGAAACACAACCTTCCACTGGCCAGTGGGACTCTCAAGGCAGAGATATGTGGGGGTTTTATAGTGTTTGTGAAGGATACTTTATGTTCTGTAACATATGGTATTGTTGTTACTCTTTTGATTTGTAGTTTTGGGCAGACACATTCTCATAACCTCTGTACGCCTTCGGCTTTGGAGGTCCTAAAGCTGCTATTGTTCAGTCAGTTTCCAAGCACAAGAAGAATGTTTTCTTCATAAAGAACATGTTAAATATTACCAGAATTTCAGCATCAGTTTTATATTTCAGGCATATGATTTGGCATGTTCTATAGATGACGGAACATAGCTTTTAAGTTATGATTTAATTTAGATTTAAATTAAAAAAGCAGCTGTTTCTCTACATATGAAATATGAGTCCTCTGTAACTTTACTTACATAAGCATTGTTTTCAAGGTATAACATATTGGATAACCTAGGAGCAGAATAAGGGCTGGATTCACTGTAAGATCTGTCTAGCTGCTTCCTACCACTGAGTGAGTGCAAGGCTCGGGTAAGCTTGACAAATCATTGTCAGTGGCTTGGATAAAGTTTATTTCTCTCTCTTTTCAGTTATCATTCTTTTGCCAGACATACCTGCCTTCCTAGCTGAGTGCAGTCTGAAGCTTGGTAATTAGATTTATGGGAATTCTGGTGGTGTAACAAGTTTCAGTAGTGGGCAAACTGAAAGATTGCAAAGGGGAAGGCAGATCCTTTGGGTTGGATGCCAAATACCACCTGTGCTGGGTGAAATGCTCCTTTGCAGAGCAGGAGTGCAAGATCATTTAGGGGCTGTTTTAAGAATGTGAGGGGTCAGTGTATGATGTTGTGAAGAGGGTAAAATTCCCCTCGTGTTCATATGTGTTGCTGATAGCCTGGTAAACCACACACAATATGGATGGCAGAATTCTATATGGACACCTTTACTGCTGCCTTGATTTTTGAGATGATACAAAGTCCTTCTGCCTTTGCATAATGTTTGGTGTTAGATTTTTTTCCCCATGATTTGTTGGGGGCTTTTCCCCCCTTTTTTTATTTGTGCTTTCATGACCTTCTGAAAAACAATGAATGATTTATCTGCCTAATATTCAAAGAAGAATACAGACAGGATATCCAAAAGTGTGCTAATAGTTATGTGCTGTGGACGGTGCAGTGCCTTTGTGAGCATGAGAAGTCACTTTTGTAGGAGTGTGACAAAAGGAAATAACTTAGCACTGACTTTTTCCACACTAAACAGCTGGAACTCTGATCATAAACAGCCACTAAACATTGTCCTTTTCATTCAGTATCTTTTTTTGCATACTGCTATGTAGTCAGGAGCAGTTGTGGTGCAGCCAGGAACTTGTGCTTTAGGATTTCTGAACAGGAAAGGAAAGAAATCCATTTTTCATGCACCTATCTGCTCTCAGGTTTTCACTCATGTCTCTTCTTGGGACATCCTATGAAGCAGTGATAAAATGAATGTCCTTGACATTTCCTGCACTTCATTCCAGATATTGCACATCATTTATATGCAGTCTCACAATGCAATAATGTTTCTAGGATGCTGTGGGTAGCTGAAATATGTGGTACTACTTGCATGAGGACAAAACTTTAGTTTCAGCCTTAATGCTCTGAGTTTTTTTAAAATCAGGTTCTTTCAACGTGCACCAGTCCTTAGATTAGAGCTTCATGCACTTTTCCAACCTCAGATAGATTATGGCCATTATTGCTGTGCCAGTATCAGTTGTGATGGTCACTCATCCTTGCCTGCATAGGGCAGTGCCAAGGGGAGGTCAGTGGAAATAATGACCTGGGTAAATGCCCCTGCCCATTCCCACCTCCTCTTAAGTCACCAAATCAAAATATTGAGGGGATCACAGTCCACAATGACTTCCTGCAGTCTTTTTCAAAACCATTGTTTCATGGAATTGCTTGGAATAATTTTTTGACCTCAACAGCTTTAATATAAACAATTTACTTTTTTTTTGTGTTTTGTTTTTATTTTACTCTTCAAATGTCTTTAAAATGTTCCTTTAACAAAGTAGCTAATGTCATAAGCTAAGGCAGAAACTTGACATCAGCAGTTGAAATATTTCATTTATCAAATATTTAAATAAAATATTTAGACATTATTTGTCTATTCATCTTTGCTATTTTCAAATTATTTGCTGAATTTGACCAGAATTTTCAAGCATTTCTTCATCTTGTCACACCTTGACACGTCCTGATGAGTATATTATTTTTCTGAAAAAATTTACCCTGCTGTGTTGGAAATACCTTGTGTGACTGTAAAACACTGCCAGAAAGTGGATTTTGAAAGAAGATCCTGATTAATACTTCACATAAAGAATCTCCACCAAGAAATTCTGTGAAGAAAAATATAAAGTCTTTTACTTTACTGGGAAAAGTTCAGGATGGAATGAAAGTGATAAACCAGTGATTTAAATCAAAAGTAGAAATCCATAAATTCCTTTTTCAGCAGTAGGTTAATCTGTCAGGTTGAACAAAAGCTTACAACGCTCTCCTGCTCACTGGTTCTGATTCTGCAACTGCTGTTGCTACCAGGTGTCATGCTCAATTCTGAGACCTGCTGCACCAAGGAAACAATCCTGTCCAAGACTATATAGGACCCTATTTATGTGGGGCAATACATCAAATGTTATTCATATGGAGGTTTCCAGTGCTGCTGTATGAGCTCTTTGATAAGCCTGAAAGACTTTCCTTGACTATGTGTGATAGGTTTGGTATAAGAAGAGTCTCATTCTGGAACTACCATTCTAATGGTTTTTTTTCTGAATGGTCTAAATAAAAAGCCACTTAATTATCCAAATATAAATATTTCAATATAAATCATATATTTATATATTTGTGTGTTTATAAATTATATAGTGAATATATATATATATATTTATCAGTATTTTATTTGGTTTTGGTTTGAAACCAGCTCACTGAGATAAACTGAAGTAAATCACATATTTTCTTGTCAGGTGAAGTATTTATATTGTTTTATTTCTTCAAACCATCTTTCAGTGTAAGTTTTATCACACCAGCTGCTGCTGTGTTGTCCTTGTTGCAAGTCTCTCAGCATATCTTATACAAGTCCTTTTTAGGTTTTATAATTCAGTCATCAAATTAACTTTGAGCCATGATGTTTCTTGGGACAGCAGCAACTCTGGGGAAATATGCTGACAAACAAACTGCTCATCAAAAACAGCAAGAAAGTTTATAGGAATTTTAGGGGACTTGTGGACTTCATCAAAGTGTGTCTGTGTGAGGTTTACAAGGGATTGTTGCTGAGAAATCAGAGCTGATCAGAGCAGACTAACATAGTTCATAACTCTTCTGAGTCTGTTTTAGTGGACTGCATCCACAGCACCTCCCTGGCAGCTGTTCTGTCTGATGGATCTTGCACCATGCTTAAAACAAGTTCCTCTCTAATCTGTTACTTGTTATTCTTCCTGATTATGGCAACTGTTGGGTATAGTGAATGTACTGAAACTCTACCATCAAGGGCAATCATGACCTGTAACTGAAATAACAGCAGCAGCAGAAGTGAAAGCTGGACTAAGTTTTATGAGCTGCTCAGTGCCTTGAAGAGGAATGTTAAGTTAATTTTAAGTGTTGCAAATGCCTTCTGCAGGGCATCTGCTGAGCAGAAATTTCCTCTTGTGCTTCTCAAAGTCTGGTTTCGACAGGTTAATAAATCTCTGCTGCAGAGGGTTGGCATTTTATAGCTTCAGAAGGTGAAGAAGAGAAAGTTATATCTTGTACAGAAAGATAATTCTAGGGCAACACCAAAGGAGTACAGAGACTTCTTCATTCTTAATGCTCACTGCTAAGTAGCAGAGTGTGTTGTTTTAATAGAAAACAAAGGCTCAGAGTGTGGAAAGACAGAATTGGGAAGGCTGAGTGGACAGAAAGGAAACAGATTTCTTTGCAGAGGAGACGAGAGATGTAAGGAAATCTGTATGTGTGTACGTGATTTGTGGCTGTCACTGAAGCTGCAGAGTGGCCTAAATCAGAATCTAGAAACTGTAATTTATTTTATACCACTGATAAATGAACTCAAATAATATTGATTCAAGATATTTTCTTATTTTAGTGGGTTTTGTGTACACCCAGTTTGAAACGCTCAACAAAGACATAAAAATGTCCTATCAAGTTTATGTACTTCTAAATTGTGATTAATTTGATTTACAAATTACAAAGTCTGAAAAGAATGGGAACATCCATAATCCAGTGATTTATTGTAAAACATAAAATTACTGGCAAAATAATACAGTTATGTGTTTAAAAAATGTAAGGAATAAGTTCCAGTGATGCCATAAATACCAGGAAAATATTTTAGAAACTACAGCATAGAAATTTATTGTGGCTTGGCTGGAATAATGTTTTCTCCTTGGCCAACAAAACACTTTATAGCTTTAAATCTATGGATCAGTATCAAAGCTGGTTTTATCAGAGGGGCTTCTTTTAGATTCATATGCTATTTCCTAAATTTAAAATACTAAAATATCCAATAAATTAATAATTATTTTATCTTTAAAATGTAGCAATTTCAATTAAAAATCAGGCAGTTTATATTGTACGTGATGCTTGCAAGGTATGCAGCAAGACAATTCTCATTTTCCCCTATGGGATGGTGCCAGGAGCACTGCTAACAGTGTTCTGTTCAGTTCTCCATGCACATCTGACAGAGGCTGGTGTGGGTTTCACTCACCATCTTGTCTTGTAGTTTGGAGGTTCACAATGCAACTCCTAAAGAAAGTCACACCTCTCTAAGCAATATATGATTGCAAGAAAAATTGTGCTACCCCTGATTCCCATGAGCTGGCACAGAGGAAGGTTCTGTTGTGTTGCGTTCTGGGTCCATTTTCCACAGGCTCCTTTTTTCCTTATGCAGTGCAGAGATGCTGCCCTTAACCATTCTTCTCAGCAGGGCAAAGACAAGGGTGTGGAAGATCTGACCAGTTTTATTGTCCTCTGTGTAATGCAGCAAGTCCTTTTCCTTCTAGAGTGGCTTGGGGTGTTTTTGTGGTCAGGTGGAGCTGTTGTGCCTGGGATCTATTAATATGACCAAGTTTTGGCTCCGGTGAACCTTTAATTCAGGTGAGCCATGGCCAGAGATAGTGATGTTCAAGGGCAGAGTACTGCACTGCTGAGATCTTCACACTGATCATTCCTGTAATGCTCTAAGTGAAAGTGGGTGGAGGTTTAAGTGACTGTCAGGTTCATAAAAACTTGATGTTCCTGCCCTAAGGATTTTACTGTCTAAAGTTCAGTTGCACATTATATCCCAGATTCAAGGACTTTTGAAGTCAATTAAAATTCTTCCATTCATGTCCCAGTTGCCAAAAAACATTTGAGCTGTGAGTTGCAGAGCCATGGCTGAGAGTATGCCAGGGAGAGGCAAAGGGGACATTGTCCCATTTATTCTCCAAACAGATGACACCTAAACACATCCTGATTACTCACCCTTACAAGCAGTTCCAGAGGCCTTGTAGCTCACCCCTTCCTGGTTGAAGCCTGGTGCTCCTGCATGAATTTGTGAAGCCATTCAGTGAGGAGAGAAGATGTTTCATGTCTGTCATGGGTCTGCTAAATCCTGCTTCTATTTGCCTTATTTATGGTGACATGGAAAGATATAAATTGCATGATCTCAAGGCCCTTGCAGCTCAAGCAATCTGGAGGGCTCTGTCCATTGCTTCCCAAAGAAATCATGGCAAAAATAGGTGGAGATGGCATACTGGCATTGAAGTGCAGCATAAGTACATCCACACTGGCATTAAACTGCCAGGCCTGTGACTGGGTTTCAATCCTTTTGGAGCAGTACAGGACTCAGGGCAAATGTAAGACTTTGCTAAAGAAAGGAATAAACATTTGAGTCTTGCTGCTCCAGGTATAGTGCTGCCAGTACTTGGTCCAACTGCTTCAAAACTTGGTGTGCCTACACTGCACGTCTTGGGCACAGTGGTCACTTAAAGACGTTTGCAGCTAATGCTGAGGTCAATCCAGGCAGCTGTGGCTGGAGTGCCACAGTCTACAGGAGCTGCAAAATCAGAACGTGTCTGGGCTGGCTGCCTTTTCATTTAACAGTTTAGTTTTCTTATAGGATAATTCAGATTGGAAGGAGCCCTAGACATAAGAATCAGATTTACGTCATTTGCCAGTGGAAGTGTTGATCTGGGACCTGCTTTTATCTGTCCAAAGTCTCTGCTCTTCAATATGTGTTGCTCATATTTGGCCAAGAACTGAAGTGGTTTCTCTGTGGCTATGTGAGAGAGGAAAAATAAATCAAAGGGTCTAATTCTGGAGGAAGCAGCCCATTCTCTTGTGAGAAGCCTTCTCTTTCATGTCAAGAATCATCCCAGGGTTCTGGAAAACTAAGTGAGGTTTTTCTGGGTTATTTGCTGGGGAAAAGGCCAGTAATGCAATTTAAAACTTCACGGAGTCCAAATCTTCTTTTTTTTTCTTTTCTAAATGTCCCAAATGTGTTGTTTTTTGTATTCATATCACTTAATAATTCAGTCTTGATCTTCCAGTCTGTCTTCATTTTCTGTCCCATTTTGGGATTTCAAATATACTCTCTTTTCCTCAAACATCCTGTCACATACCAGAGGTGTAACCATATCCACCATCTCAACTCCAGGTGGCTGGAAGCTGATTGTGCATAAATTAGAGAGAAATGCTACATTCTTATCTTCTTTCTGAGATAATTCCCCCAAATTAAGCTCGTTGACCATAAATCTAGCCAGAATAAAGCTGCATCCACAATTCAACATTTCTCCATACTTAATATTCCCCCAAATGAAAATAGTTTCCAACTGTCATTGACTCTTATTCCTTTACCTTCCTCTGTAGCTTTCAAAGCCCAGATTCCAGCATAACCTATACATGCAAGAGAAGTAAACAACCCCCCACACTCATGAATAGCTCTATTAAAAAAGCAATGCAGTGGATTTCAATTATAGAAATAGTATCTAAGAAAAGGTCAGACTTTACTCCCATTACCAGGCAAAATTTTGAATCATGTAACACAAACACATAAAGAAAATGTTGTTAACTAAATCCAGCTTTTGCTGAAGTATACTTGAAGATGTCTGGAAGTATTATAGCACAAGGAACTGCTCCAGCACCCAGATATTCCTGCACATGAGTAAGGTTGGTGAGGAT
>NW_008667543.1:227863-237874 GCF_000695815.1 Acanthisitta chloris | reverse complement strand
GCTGAAGCCTTTGACCTGCAGTAGTGTGAATCAGTATCATTTGATTAACATCAGCGAAATTTGTAGTTCTGTCCCTTTTGCAATTCCAATCATTTCACTCGAAGTGTACAGTTAGAAATAAACCCAAACTTACAGAAATTTGGGCTGTAATGTTTCTTTAAAACCCCAACCCTTTATGGACAAAAGTAGAATATTTCCTGGATTCAGCTGACAGGAGTTGACATACATTTTGTGCTTACAACTGTTTTTGTCTCTAGATAGAAATGTATGTAGTGAGATCAAATCTCACAAATGACTGCTGTTGTTGGTCTTGTGAGAATTCCTCCATTCTGGTACAGAAACTTCATGTAGTCATTAGTTAGAAATTCACAGCTCTGAATTCTGATGAAATCTCAAACCAGCTTCACTGTCAGACTTTTAATCTGAAATCAGTGCACTCCAAACTTGCACAAAGCAGCTATAAAAAAAAAAAAAGGTCACCCCATACAACTCTTTTCAGTTTCCAGCCAGAAAAAACACTACCTTCTTTCTATTCATACTCATATATTATGAAGAGACTTTTTTGTAAGGAAAAGTAGTACTGAATGATTTCTGATATATCTAATTCTGGGACACAGCAACTGAACAAAGTGAAAGGGCTGACTGCATCCAGGGCTTACTACCTTTAGGAAAAGCAGCATGATAGTCCACCTGATCCATAGGTTAATTTAAGTAAACAACAGCAACCATCATCAGTGTAGAATATTACTGTCATTAAATATACCAGGAAATATATCTACCCTCAAAATTTCTTCTCTCTTTCATAAGTGTTTATTCTTTGCTATGAAATCAGCAGTGCTCAGTGAATCCAGCACAACTTCTTTAAAATCAAGTATCAACTTTCTGGGTTTATATTTTTCTCCATTGCCAGTCCAGATAGTCTTTGATTTAATAAGAGTATCCATCATTAGACAAAAAGAAAAGGCTTGGAGAAGTATTGTCTTGATACTTTATTATTTTCAGAAAATGCGTTACAAGTTTGATATCTACTGTCAGGGATGAGATAAACAAAAAATGAGTGCAATAGGCTCTTGCCCTGGGTGAGCCTGCTGCAATACTCGTCAATTATAAGACTTTTTCATGGCTCCTACACTCCTTTCTGAAATGTTAAAGGTCTCACTAATCTTATCAAGCCGTTGATTGCCACCTGCTGAGCACAACAAAGAGCCAAAGAATGTGCATTACCTTTTCCCCTCCCCCACTCAAAAATTATCTTGTTTCTTTAAAAGAGGTGAATATTGAAATTACCTTGTTCAAAATGTGTGTCAGGTGCATGGGCTAGTCAGCATCTGTCTCAGCACAGTGCCAGGTGATAACAGCACACTGTGGTGTAATTCCAGCAATGGGATTCCTAGTGCCAGGGATGCAACTCTTACCAGGCTGATGACAATGGCTCCCCCACTCAAAAATTATCTTGTTTCTTTAAAAGAGGTGAATATTGAAATTACCTTGTTCAAAATGTGTGTCAGGTGCATGGGCTAGTCAGCATCTGTCTCAGCACAGTGCCAGGTGATAACAGCACACTGTGGTGTAATTCCAGCAATGGGATTCCTAGTGCCAGGGATGCAACTCTTACCAGGCTGATGACAATGGCCAGCAGAAGGGAAGTTTCCATGGAGCCTCATCCCTTTCCTTTAGCTCAGTCTCCTGAAACAAAGCTGTAAAGACAATGTCTGTTGCTGGAAAAGATGTGGAATAGTGTCTCCTCTGCAGTGGGCTAGGAGCACAGAAGATTCCCTCATTAATATAATAAATGAGGTGAGAATTAGAAAAACAAAAGCTGTTGGTTTACAGTGCTGAAAATTGAACCATGTGAGATACTCAAGAAGCTCCAAATATAAATCTTCCTTACACAGACATCAAAGTGGCAGGACTGGAAGAAACCCCAGGGGGGTGTGGAGCTGAGTTTTGACTAAAGATGGGTATGACAAATATGGGTCAAAACTTGCATTCAGTGGATAAACACTCTAAGTTTCAATTTATTCCTATTTACTGAACTGCCAAAATTTGTCAGGAGATTCCAAGAAAATAATCTCTATGATGATGCTTTTAGAATTTCCTGCTTTGGTTCAGCTTGGAAATGCTCCAAGATCAGCTTTCTTGTGATATTTTGGCACTATTTTTTCATTTCTCAGTTATTTGTACTTTGACATTCTTTTTGCACTAGCTGAACTCATTTCATTTTCTCTCTGTGCTCCATACAAATGAACTGGCTAAAACTGACAGATGGTTGAGGAGAATTCTTCCAGGTACTACTAGCTAGTGTCAAAAGTGAAGTCAGTAAAGTTTTTGTGATGTAGCCCCCAAATTGCAAACTTCTTTCATGATATGTCTTGAGCTGGTGGAAACAGAAGTTTTGAACTTTGTTTTAGGTGTGAGGTTAGTGACAGAGGTAGGTTTTTGTATCTGGGGTGCACTCAGAAAATGTAAGCCAGTCTTTCTCCAGATATGTGCAGCCTTCTGACTAATACTGTTGTCTGTGACAGGCCACTGTGGATCTAGATATTTTAAAACCACATACCTATTTATGCCCTTAGCTTTTTACAGGCTTTGGGGTTCCATCTTTCAATTCCACCAGGAAATCCATACACTGATCCTACTTTGGGCACATTAAACTATGAGCTATTCTCTTGGCCAGAGTAGGAGTGACAAAAGGACTTTGTAGAAGAAACTGTTAACATAAGAGGTTTTTTATCTATTTACATTTCATAAAGGATGACAAACAAAACAACATCTTAGTGCAAAGTTTTGCTTCTGTAACAGATCAAAAATATATAGGTTTCAATGATGTTGATCAAGCACTGTTCTTAGGACTTGGTCCACTGCTCACGGAAGGTACTGGAAAGGCTCTCACTGACTTTAAGAAGATCAGTCCCAGGATGATGAGGGAAGTGTTTTGTGAAGATTAATTCTTTTACTTAAGGAACCTTCCCCTCAGCAAGAATTCCTTCTGAACACAGGGTTAATGGACTATTTTCTTCGTTCTATGCCTTTAAGAAAGATAGCTGAAAGAAAAGATTAATTTGGGAATACTTGTGGAGTTACCTGAAATTCTAACGTTTCAATGAAGAACTTCAACTTCTCTCTGAGTTATCTCCTGTTCTTAGATACATTCAATATAACCTGAAAACTGCAGATACTTGTTTAAAAAGATTGGTGATCTGTGATAAACAAAAGTTTGCTAATTTCAACAGCCTTTTTAAAACTATGCATTACGTGTTTTTTGTTGGTTTTTTTTTATAAAATCATTAGTGTTTTCCTGTCCTGGTTTTCTTATTTCAATGAAATGACAAACAGTGACATAAGAACAAAATAACAGTCCGATCTTTGTGTTTTGTAATGAATAATAAAGTGTTTTTAACCTCTTTAGGGATTTAACAGCACGTTAATCCTTTAATCCCCAGAAAAACCAATTTTGTTGACATGAAAAGGGGATATTTAACTTCATCCAATTAATTTTCTTCCTTGGAGATACCATGATTATGAAGATTAGATTGAATAGATTCATTAGAATAACCTTATTTTGTAAAAAGTGGTAGTTTTACCAATAGGTAATTGTATCAGAAATAAAAATTTTACATCACAGTTATGCTTAATTTTTCCTCAATATAAGAAATGCCAATCCTTTGAAACCCAGAAAATTCTACCACTTCTTTAACACTCAGATATTAGGTATTGGATCTTCTTTTTAACCATATTTGACAATTAGAAATGGAAGAGAGCAGAATACTCACTACTTTGCCTATGTCTTTGCTCTATGACTGCAAATTTTGGTCATCTTCACTTTTGCCTAAGGAGTGAATCATTAAAGAAACTATTCTGTGTTGATTTTCCAAATGCATTGCATATGTAAATCGAGACAGATTTTTCGTTTTCACTTAAGCATTTGCAGAAAGGTCAGATTTTCAAACATGTTTTGTGGTACTTCAAAAGGATGAGTCTTTTTTGAAAAATCCTGCCTTCTAGTTTGCTGTCTCTGGAATGAAAAGGATATGCATAAGAGTGAGGAAGGGTGGTTTTATGGTTAAGACATCAAAGTGAGATTTGGAAAATCCAGATTAAATTCCCCACTCAGCCATAGATTTGATGTGCAGTTTTGGTCAGGTCACTTGACCTTACATCTTCCACTGAAAGTGGGTAGATAATACATCCTTTCTTCTAGTGTTTTTTTCTACTTGCCTTTTCAAACTGGAAGTAGTTTGGGGTACAGTCTGAGGCCACAGTTCAATGGTATAATAAATTTGCTTTCTAGTACTGGATCAAACATTTTGTGACTGAATGATGCAAAACACCAAGCCTGGATAGACTTTCTCTGTTAGGCCAAAGCTGTCACTTCTTATGACTTTGTACCACTGATCTTTATGCTGGATGAGATATCACTCCCTGTACTACTCAAAGAGTGTGGTTTATGAAGCAGTTTAAGCCAAGGAAAGCCTGGGGTCCTGCTGTGTGTTCCCTCTCCTCTGGGTTAGCATTAACAGGGGACAGCTGTGCAGTTGGCTGCATCAGTGAGCTGTTCCAGCTCAAAAGAAATCTTACACACATGCACACACACACACATCCTCCTGCCCCAAAAATGGTAATTTTTTGCTCACAGCCAAATGCACAATCACTGATGGTGTCACGAGGGAGAAGATGGGAATGCAAAGCTTGGGGAGGGAAGGTGGGACCACACTGCTGATGCACAGGTCTTCTTCAGGTAGGTGAAGGGCTTTGTGTCCAGTATAAACATACTGGCAAAATCCCCTGACACAGGCACAGCTGTGCTGGCAAAACAATAGGCCAGTATGGAGGTAACAGAATTAGCTACACTGACAGAGCTCCCTAAGTGTGTGCTTGCCCTTCTACCCAAATGCTGGCACTGCCACCAGAGGTGCAGAAGATGTTTTTCTGCATCTAAGTCTCAATCACTGGCATTCACTCAGCACACCATGGTGTTGGTAACCAGCAATTCCATACCTCATTCTGAGAAGTGATGAGGATTTAAGTGCCACTGTGCTTGCTCAGGAGCTTTGGGGATGAAGCACTTACATCTCAAACACAAAAACTGAGATTTTGTTTTTGAGTTCCATACCTCATATGAACCTACTGCACACTGATCTTTCCTTTGGTGTTATTATTTTGTTTTCATTATACAGGCTGATGAAACTGGACAGAACATGAATTATTGCAATCCATTGGTGGATTTTTTGCTGCCTATAGTATTGATTTTGAAGAAATGGTGCTGCAGTGTTGCAGTATTTCTTAGTATTATCTACAGCACTCTTACTCATCATTAAAGCATGGAATTGCACAGAGTATCACTTTGAGTAGGCAGAAAAACTTGCCCTGACACAATACAACATAATGGTTTCCAAGGAGTCATTACTTGCTGTCACATCAGTAATTGTCAGATTAAAGCTCCTTAAATAGACACCAACAGCACTGAGTGTAACAACACCAAAGGAGCCATTACTGCTTGTGGTGTCAATAATCCATCAATTAAGGATCTCTAATAGCATGCATTGACATAAAGGGTTAGAATGACTCTAAAGGAGCAGGTGCAGTCAGTTGTTTCCTTCTGGTCATTTTGGTTTGGCTTTTTTTCACTCTACTATTCATATATTTTATCCTCCCTTTCCTTATTCCTTTTCCTGATAGTCTGGACAAGTGCTATGTCTAAATAACATAGAAATGTATTTTAATGTTGCATTTAGATTCAGAATAATTCAAGGGTATTGAACCAATTTTTCTCTTGCTTTCTCCCCTCAGCACTGAGCACATGTGCTCTCATACAACGAATACAAATGCTGTTCAAAAAGTTGAAGGTTATACACATGCGAATGCTGTTTGAATTAAGACTTTGCAGAATCCAAAATGCATCTTTAACTTAGCTTCTGTACAGAAGTCCTCAATGAAAATAGAAAATGAGTATCCAAGCCAACAACACAAGAACAAAGCTCATGTGGCTGATATTTTACTAGGGAGTCAGATTTGGTAAGAATATTGTTTCAATCCCTTTGAGTAAGATTCAAAAACATGACATTTAGGGAACAAGAGATTCAGAGTCATGACTTTTAGTCTGGCTAGGGCATACTTCAGCCTGTAGTTTGAGACCAGTGCTGCTACTCAGAAGTTCATTTATCAAAGCACATTAACACATCCTGAGTTCAGGAGTCTTAGTGATATTCCAACCAGTCTTCCAGTATCCTCAGCAAGATTTCATTCTAGATGAGCAAAGAAAGGAGCACCCAATCTTCCATACTTTACTTTCCTGCAGAGATCAGTGCTTACCTTGGCTGTCCAATGCTGTTCAATGGCTTTAGGAGGTTTTTAAGTCCCCAGCTGTCAACAGTCGGAGACAAATAGTAAAATATCTATTGTCTGAATCCTCCTGCTGACCTTGGGTGTAGTAAATGTGGTTTTACATGATGGAAGTGTGCAAAAAGATGAAGGAGGAGATAATTTTATTTCTTTTAAGTTCTGAACTCCATCCAGAAACTGTATTGAAAAAAAAGAATGCAATATTGAGAAGTCAGGGCTTCAGTATGTTCTGCTTACATGGTATTAATAGGGCTGTCTGCTTTTTAAAGTCTTTAATTACATGTGCACACACTGTACAGTGGAATAACATCCTCACTAATCCACATTACTCAATTAGCAGAGCACTAAGTTCTCCCATCATCATAACATTTTTGGAGGTTTATTGCACAGAGTTTAGAAATCATTATTTCATGCTAAACATGAATATTCATTTTCAATGGCAAAGCAAAACACATTTTACATCCTTTAGCAATATAAAAATGCAGCAAGCAACACTATATTGCAATGATATACAGTTTCTTGCATCTGAATAGTGATATGATCCTCAAAAAATTTCAGACTAGGAAGTTTTCAGCATCCTTCGCCCCAACCCTGCTTTATTCACTGTACTGTGCTCTGGGAGTGAGTTAGTGATGTGCAATCAGTGAACCTCTTCTCTGTGCAGAACCTCACCCCCTTTTTTTTTCAATTCTGGAAGGCAAGTGACAGAGGCAGTGGGGCAATAGTAGGAGAAGCCATGTCCCATGGTTAAGTAAATTGGATTCCATCCTCACTACTGTCTCATACTGTCAGCCCTATAAAACCAGGCAGAACCTCAGTCTCAGCACAGCTGGACCTTTAGGATGAGTTTCTCATGTTCTGGGTGCCAAATGCAGTTCATCTGTGAGCAAATTTAGAGAGATATTAAGTCCTTACAACTGTAACAGAAGTCAACTTGAGCTCTGATTTGAATGTAAAAAGTGTTATAACAATGCTAGATCCTCAACAAGAAGAGCCAAGAATAAAACTCCCAAACAAACTGATTTCAGACACATGGGATTAGTTCCTAACTGCTCTGTGCCTCAGTTCTGTGGCTGTAAAATGATAAAAGAAAAAAAAGCAACTCTTTAATGGATAGATGGATGGATGGATGGATGGATGGAAGGATGGAAGGATGGATGGATGGAGGGATGGATGGATGGAGGGATGGATGGATGGAGGGATGGATAATACTAGTGTGGGGCTGTATCAAAAAATGAAGCAAAAAGCCCATCCCTGTGCTCTGATATTGTTGCAGTCCATGTATGTGCACTTGCCAAATTACCTGTTATTCCCAATATTTTTAGAGCTTGCTTTTGTCACCATGAGGTCCTTTTAGTGTTATTTCATAGTGGTTTCAGTGCTTCAGTTCATATACATCCTTGCTGTGATAATGCCAAGAGGCTTTTTTTTTTTTTTCACAGGTTGTTGTGTCATACTAAAACCTGAGCTCTGGCAAGGACAGGAAGTTGTGGTACAAGTGGCATCAGTGAAACCTGCTTCCCTATGGATTTGTGCACTGTAGTTGTACTCACTGATGTAAGACCTATTCAATGGTTTTCCAACCCTGGTACTCATAATATCTCTTGCCCATATGGCTTCTCCCATAGTGAATACAAAATTAGCTTAAGCTGTAGTCTTACCTTCCACAGGGGCACTAATGCAATCTCTCACCCTTCTCAGCTGCTGTATTTACAACTGAATAGAACAGAAATTAGAAATTTTTAGAGACTCAATACCTACCCTTCACTCAAATTCGACTGATGTTGCCTAGTAGGCTCAAAAATCATTTGGAAAATGAAAAGGTGAGGGAACATTCAAATATGACAGGATTACATAAGCTTGATTCCCTTAGGAAAAAAGAGAAATAGAAACATGCTAAATTCTAGATGCACAAGGCAGAGATTCCCTCTCAGCTCTGCCAAGCCATTCACCAGGAGACTTGTGGTCTTAAATCAGGAATGGATCTTACCACCAAAGCTATACCAGTGTGATATACCAATTGCAACTTTCACAAGAGTATGACCAAGGGAAAAAGAATCAGTTCCACACATCCAGGCTATATTCAAAACTTGAGGCAAAAGTCAGTGGCAGACTGTCTAAACTGCTTCTCTGCAGGCAGGTTGGTGTAAGGATTTCCTTTTTTAGAACTACTGCTGTGTAACTGCCTTTCCTCATTTTAATCTTCTACTCTTGTCTCAGGAGGCAGATTGGAAAAAAGTATTACAGGAGGGTGTGACCCTTGAAATTTGCTTCTTCCTATCCCCCTCCCCAGAAATTCACACTTATATTCTAGGAGACAGAAGTCTATTGTCCCAATTCATTCAAGTGATGTATATGTTTCATGCTTTAAAAATGAATGTGCATAAAACATTATGCACATTCAATGTTATATTTGCATCAAAATGGAAGAAATGTCTTGAGCTTTTATTTAATATCTAATGAGGAATGCCCAAATTTTCTAAGTGAAAACCTGATCCCCAGGACTCCTTTAGTGTGGAATGTATTGTTCATTAAGAAGGTGCTGTGTATGAGGAAACAGAGCAGAATGAGTATTCTCCATCTATTCATGCTTTGAAGAGCCTTAAACAATTTCCAGAAATAGAAACAGCACCTGCTAAGAGCAGAAGTATAATTGTTTGCATGCCCTCAAACATTGCTTTACTGCACCACATTTCGTCTTGTTCTCAAAAGAATTAACAACTAAACACAGAGGGTTAGTGTGGTGCAAGGTTAAAAAAAGGGACATTAGAGCAGGCTGGGCAGACAGGAGCAGGGCAAAATGATTATTTGCAGTACAGTAATTTATAAATCCAATGGGCACTCAATTCTCTGACTGGTTTTGCTCGCAAGGTAAGTGAAATAGGTTGGGTCTTTAGTGCCCTTCTGATCTAATGGTG
This sequence comes from Acanthisitta chloris, assembly GCF_000695815.1. Taxonomy (NCBI): domain Eukaryota; kingdom Metazoa; phylum Chordata; class Aves; order Passeriformes; family Acanthisittidae; genus Acanthisitta; species Acanthisitta chloris. The sequence continues at coordinate 228,614 of NW_008667543.1, read as the reverse complement.
CTAGTCAAGAGGGGAAATTTAGATATTAGGAAGAAATTGTTTACTGTGAAGGTGGTGACGCATTGGAACAGGTTCCCGGGAAGGTTGTGGATCCCCCTGCCCTGGCAGTGTTCAAAGCCAGGTTGGATAAAGCCCTGTACAGCCTCATCTAGTGGGATGTGTCTGTGCTCATGGTAGGAGCAGCTGGGACTAGATGATCTTTAAGGTCCATTGCAACCCCTTAACATTCTATGTTTCTATGAAACTTGCAGCTTCTCGTTTTGGAGTAGATTGTGACACTGTACAAAACTGCACTGTGAACAAAGAGATGTAGGCTACACCTATAGACCAAGTGCTATTGGGACCATGGGGGTAGCACAAGGTGTTGAGTTCAGTCTCTGTTAGGGCAAAGGGTACCTGTTGTCAGTGACATTGTTGCAATCAAATTTCTGAAGAAAAGAAATGGAGCAGGAAAGCACTTGAGGAAAATATCTTGAATTTTGGTGACTTTGTCTTGACCTTGCATATATCCTTAAAGTACACAGTCCACAAAAGTGAAGCATTGCTAGCTTAGAGACCTGATTTTGTCATCGCAAGGCTGGGGTTTTAAGTTGTCTAAAAATGGTGGAATATATACCTGGAGCAGAAGGAGATCAGTAGAAATAGCTCACAGGAAAAGAGCATTTCAAAAGTGTCCCTAAATTATATATAAAGAACAGAATATTTTCTGTCGTACTTAGGCAGTTTCAAGTTGGACATAGACATGTTGACT
>NW_008667543.1:194765-227834 GCF_000695815.1 Acanthisitta chloris | reverse complement strand
ATGGGAGCTGCTGCATTCATCTCTCTCTTTGCACATGCAGCACAGCCTTCCCACAATTTACTTTCAGATTTCTGTGGCATGCTCCACAATTATTATTATTAAAAAAAAAAAGATTTAAATTGACTAGAATTACAGAACTGAAATGGAAATGTGGGTAGGGTCACAAAACACTCTTAAGTACAGCCTGTAGAAATATTGCATTGCTGTCTAGGGGATGATCTGACCTCAAAGAGTTTTATGGGGTATAAATAATAGTTTTGGTTATAGGAAAACCAAAAGGACTCTCTTAGTGGCTGATAGTGGGCACTTCACAAAAATAAAACGAACAGTCTCAGCCCAGGTCTGTGGCACAATGTGGTTGCTGTCAGGGGAGAGGAAGGAACAAACACAGTCAGCTCATCTCTGCTGATCCCACATGACTGTGGGAGGTGGCATAGGGAAGCTAAGGCTTCCAAACCCACATAATGCCTATTCTGAGAATACATATAAGACTTCCTTATTCTATGCTTTTAATTCAGTGTATTCCTACAGAATTATACAAATACATGGTGTTACTGCAATGGAAGGGTTACAGCTCTAGCAGCTAAAAAGGAAAGAAAACTGCAAGGTTTGGTCAGAGGCATGTCCACAGCTAAGTTCATTTGTGCCCTCTGACATAGAAAAGCTAGTGAACGTTTTTTATTATTGATTAAATAAGATTTTTCTAAGGAAAAATATCTTTTCTCTACCAGTTAATTTCCTTTGCATGTATGCTTTATTGGGAAGAAATAACCAATCTGCTACCCTGTAATTAATTGGATTACAGAATAATTACAGCCTTGTTTGCTTTCTGCAGATTACATGGTAATTATATTTGGTATTACCATGAAAAACCAAGAATTTCTAACTATGTCATTACATGGTTATTTCTACAATACAATACAACTGTTTAATTATACATGCAGTTTCTTTACTTCAATGGAAAAATGATTAAAATAATGCCAATGCCTAAGAGTTTTGAACAAGTGCCAGCATATTATATAACATTTATCATATCAGTAGGCACTTGTGTGCGTGTTTGCAAGTATGTATTTACATATACAGGGTTCTCATTCATTTTTCCAGTCTGTCCTTTGTCCCCAAGATCCATGATTTAAGTTTTGCAATAGGTACTAATACACCTCTTGATACAGGGCATATTGATCTTTTGTATGCCCAGAAAAACTTGGTCTATGAGGCTTTACCCTAGTTCTAAAGTCTATTTAGAAATACTCATGACAAAGATGAAAAAAAGGATGAGTGTATGATAGATAATTCAAACTGCAGCAGCTTAGTTTTGACAAGGTTTCTTTACTTGTCAGATTACTTGTTGACATAATATCCAGTCGCTGAAGGACTGAGCTCTTACAAGCCTCTTTCCTGAATTATCCTCTGCTGCTAAATAAGCTTCTTTAGTTGGATCTTGTTAGAAAGAGTAAGATCATCAATGCCATATGTTCCCTGTAATTAGAGGATAGAGCCAACCAGATCCAATAAAGCTCAATGTCTATCTTTTCTAGCCACTCAGAAAACCATGTACGGTAAAGTCTACTCTTTTAATGTTTGGGTCTAGCATTCAGAGTTTTGCTTTGTAACAGAATCATGAGTGGCTGGCAAGTCTTTTCTCATCTCCATTTCACGCCTCGCTGATGTTTGATGAAAGAAGTAAAACAAAACCATGAAAGAAGTAATATGAGAGACAGTAAGAGTAAATATATATTTATTTTTTTTTTGTCTAATGTGATGACCTCTACATCAAAGCAGAAGTAGATACAAAGTAAAAGTAGTTTGCACTGACTCAGTCATAGATCCTTCTAAAGAAGCAAATTAATAACAGAATGAGTCACATGGGGAGCTGTGAGCCCATGCAAACCACTGGTCTTTGGAAGAGACATTACTGGTGTAAGTCCTTCCTCTGCAGGAAGAACAGAAAACCAAACAGATCAACAACAAAAAAGTCCAAAACTTTTTCACTCTTTCTAAGACTGGCAAAACACACTACATCTCCTAGCATTTTTTTTTCCCTTCTATATTGCCCCAGGCATGAGGAGAGCACCTTCCATCAGCAAAGCCATACATCCACCAGCATAATGTACATCCAGTTAATACAACTGTATGGAAAAACATGGAATTTAGAAGCCTCAGTGACACTACCAGCATAATCATAATCTAGCTGATTATAAAGTGCCACATGCTGTCTTTATGTAAAGGTGGAGGTTTTTTTGTGTCTAGTATCAGGGAAGGAAATAAAGAGGAAAACAAATAGAGCATTGATATATTGTTAAAGTCAATGTTAAATCTTACTTGTTGTTTACCAATTATTGTCATGTTGGGCAAGTTGCTGTAGAAAAAGGGAACTAAGAGAGATTTCTGACCGCTTCATATGACAAGATATTGGAGGAATACAGACATCTGGAAGAGACAGAAGTTGACATTTAGGCTGTGACTTGGAATCAGTAGGTAAAATACAATAAGCTGGGAAGATCCTTCAAAGTAAATACTTCTGTTAGATACAGCTGTGACAGATGAATCAAAGGATGGCTGTACAGTGAGGGTCAGGGAGGCTTTTAGGATGATATCAGAATCACTGCTGTTCTCCATCTTTATCCATTCTGGATCTGGTCATGCGAATCATTTGTGCCTTTTAAATCAAGGGAAATCAATGGGAGTTCAGTCTCCAGGGGTCTTGCAAGACTGTGCCCTGAGGAGAGGTATATTTTATACTCCATCCAAATTAGTTTGAATTTGTTCTGTCTGGTGGTAGATAGCAATAGCTGCCAATGCAATCAGTGTCACTTGCTGCTGAAGATATAGCATGAAAACTCTGTCATTGGACAAGACATTTTGCATCTTGTTCCTGTTGCAAAAAGCTGATTTCAACATGAGAAAATTCAGCAAAGCCATTTCCCCAGGTTTAATTGCAAGGCTCTCAGTGCGAGTGTAGAGCAAGCCAGTTTGATAACCTTATTCACAACCTTGAAACCCAAAGGGATAGTTCAATGTTACCAAAGGGTACCTGGATCCTGCGGCTGTATATTAAAGTGCTTACATTAAAATGCAGTTCTACCATCAGGTTTCTCTAGATGGTTGTTCTGGGATTCATACATGGATAGTGAAACTCATAAAAGAAGAAAGCACATCACAAATGAAGGTTGCTTATTAGTCGTCATCCAGGGAAGATGAAGTGAATGATTAAATTTTGCTACATCACGTTTCTTTTCTGAGTTGCTGTTGCAGAGGTTTCAGCACAGTGAGAGCTGCAAAAGCCTCCATGCTCAGTTCAAATGCTGCTATGTGCTAGCATTGTTATGTGCTGTAGTTAAGCATTTTGTTAACTTCAATATTGACAGACAAAACAATTTCCAGGTAACTACAACTGGTAAATACAGCACAGCTTTAAGATTGTGGGAAAATACAGTCATTAAGCTATCTTAATAGGGGGAAAAGAGAGCCATTATTTGCTGTCATTATGCACTGTTTGCTAATTATGCTCATCAGGTGATAAAAATGAATAAGTTAATTTAGTTTTTTATTGTTCTGCCTGAAATCCTCAGAGATTCTTATGGAAGTAATTCTTCTCCTTATTGTGCCTTTCCTCTCTCTACCTACAGCATTGTACAATTAAGGACCGAAATATGAAGCTGATAGCAAGTGCTAGTTGGTTTTAATGGATAGTGTTAATTTCTGTCCATAGTGGTGGACTTGTCAGTGCTGGGTTAACAATCTTTTCCAACCTGAATGATTCTGTGATTCTATTCTGTGAATTAACTTTGCAAGAAACAAAGCCATAGACTTTTCTGGGAACTAGGAGAGTCATTGTGCAGCTGAACTCTAGTTACCTACACCTTAGCTGAAAACTTCATGTATAACCCATCTTTATCTAGGAAACAATTACTGATGCTTTTGCTGCTGTTGCAGGATATTTATGTCAGAGAGCATTTGGGGACCAGGCTACTGGCTCCCCATTCTGGCTATGTAGGGGCAAAGGTTCTGGGCACTGGATGTTTTCTGTTTGTTCCCAGCTTAGTGAACGGATGGCATTTCAATGACACTCTCTTATCAGTTTTTTCTATTCCTTTATCCATAAAGTACTTTTCCAACTTCAGGTGAAATGCTCTCTATGTTGGCAGCAGCTGCCAACTACATCAGAAGATATTGTTATTAAACATAGGTGACTGTCACCTATATGCCCTTGGTTTGATTCATAGATCTGGCACATCTGTATTAACCTATCCCTCCCTTGAATTTCCCTGTGAATGAAACGAGGAGGAGAATTACATATTTGACTCCCAAAACGGGAGATTTGAAGTTCCTTACTGTGCTGGAGTTGCTTTGAGAACCTCTAAGAAGAGAAGAAGTTCAAGCCCAGGCTGTCGAGATCCAAAGGCAGAAGGCCATCTCCTCAGATGGTTTAAATCATTGTGCAGCAGAGCTGTATCAGTAGTTTGCTGGCATGTTCTATCCCCTTTTTAGAGAAATGTGTTTTAAATACTCTGCTATTACTGTGGTTTGATTAATGAAATTCCAATTGAAAATGAAACACACATTTATTTATAGAACATGGCCTGTGCACTACCAGGGAATATATCACGGTAGTAGCAGAACTTAAACAAAGCTACAAAAGTGTTTTCAGATCTTCTCATGTTCTGATTCAATCAGCTGTTGCAGTACAAAGGGTGTTTATGTATGTGCAATAGAAAAAGCTATATACACTTGGATGAGTAGTAAATTCTGATGAGCTTTCTTTTGTTCAATTATTTAAAGTATTTACAGAAGCCATTTGCATTTAGCTGGATGATTCTAGGAATTTTCTTTGTGCATTGAAATGCTGATTCTAAATCACGAATACATATTGGAGTAATAATATACAGTGCTTTTTTCTTAATGATTTTTCATTTTGTGGTTGAGCCAAGTATCTATATGGGTTAAAATCTATAATTCCCAGAACTGATAGACAATTCAAAAGGCTTAACAGACTTCATGCATCACTTGCTATTGAAACTGTATATCTAGAGGAAAACTAATATATTGACCTTAGAAGGCCATTTACTGTTATTTGAAATAAACCCATCACTTACAAGTCTATGGAGTGTTTATTTTGGTGGTTAAAAGGGAAACATGAATACTGTGAGCATTTGGGCTTTTTGGGAAGCCCATTTTCAGATCCCAGAATAGCCTCTGTGTTTGATCTAGAGCTAAGTATTCGTTCCAATGAGAGCTCTGAAAAAATACCTATTGGTCCTGTGGTCATATTTATTCCCTGTAGGATGCCACTGCCTAATCATTTCAGGGGTTTTCATTTATTTTGATCTGTATGTGTAACACAACTTTTGAAAGGAACAACAAAGGGACTTCTCTGGGTGAGGTAAAAAAAGATTTTTCAAGGTCAAGCCTGTTCTCCAAGAACCAACTCTAAAAATATGTCTCCAAATCACCCTTGCTATCAATACCAAAATCAAAGGTTGATGCTGGGACTGAAAGAACTAAGTAGCATCAGAGTAATAGGATTAGATGAATTTCCATGCATCCTTTGGCTGATGGTGAGCCTGAAATGAGATAATCTGGAGAGCCTAGAAGACAGCAGCATTGCCCTGTTCTGACCTTCACAGCTCTGAAAGGCAAGGAGAGATAGAACCATTAATAAGAAGTGCAAGGACAAGAGAGAATTTCTAATGGCTGATTGCTTGACAGAAGCTGGTGCTCTCCTGCACCAGAACATGTACATGCATGTACATGTACATACAGTACATGCACAGTACATGTAGGACAATAGCAGATATTGGTTGATTTTTGATGCCAAGTATCAGAGAAACATTTAAACACATTCTTATCTTTAAGCAAACATTGATGTGGTTGCCTGAAAGAGACATTTTTCACAACTGCAAACCACCTTACCTGATGTCTGAGACAGAAAGCATCAAAACAGACTCACTGGCTCATTTACAGATGTGATGGAAAACATTGACTCGTAAGAGACACTTGAGGTCACCTATGTTCTGTCATAGACAGTAGATAGGTTCTATTAATTCTTCCTCAGTAATTCTCGTTATAAAATGTCTGTTTGCATCAGTTCACTTGCACAGTGAGTAGCTTTCTTCACCACCATCCACAGGAAATTTTCATTAATTTATGTACACTGATTTCGCACTGAAGTGTAACTTAATCTTATTAATTCCTGAAGGGAGTTATGTTTAGATTCCATATGGACAATGCTGCATATGCATCCCATTTTTCTGTTCAGAGGGATCTCTGATAGGGGAAGAGAAAGAAAGAAGAATGATTTTAAGGGAAACATTGAAAAAAGGAGATGCTTGTTCTTTTATTGTTTCTTCTGGTTTGATATATTTTTACATGTGGCAGCTTTTGTTTCTGTTGATATTTATAATGATTCTCTTGGTGGACAAGGAAAACTTCCAAGACCTAAAATCACTGATGCTGTAATATATACTCTCTGAGGGAACTTCCTTAACTATATTAATAAGAGTTAGGCAATGGAAGGTAGCTATTAGGAGAAGAATAAATAGACATCCTAAATTATTGCTCCCTATTTATCTTTCTAATATCCATGGTTAAATCTCACAGGCAGGAAAACCTGCTGTAGGACATCTTAATGGAGAGAACAAACAATACATACAGAGGTAAAAGCATAATATGCCTGTTTTGAATCAGAGGATGATCAGTGGTGGCCAGAAGTCAAAACTTCTCGTACTCCTTTCAAAGTCCAATTTGTCCCATGTTAGATGGTCACATGGACTACTTATGATGGGTAAAACCTATTCAGAGAGGTCTGGCTTTTCATCTGGAGAACACAGAGAGATAATTTGGAAGAGCACATTTGGCAGTGAGCCACGGTAGATGCAACTGATGAGGATGTGATTGTTCTGCCCTGCTTAAACTGCCTAAAGAACTGTGCTTTTGAGAAAGTGTGTCCTGTGTGTATTTGATTAGGGAAGTTACTGTGATGGTAAATAATAGCATAAGCTTATGTTTCACATTACTTGTTTTGTGAAAGTGTGCATAAGCAGCAAAAAGAGATTTCCTGGAGTCCTTCAGAGTGTTAAATATGTATGACCCAAAATCTCAATTGCCTTGCAATGTGCACATTTACAGAACACACAAAATATGGGAACTGGAAAACCCCCAGTATGTCTCTGTGTTTGATCCAAAGTGTCAAGCAGTATAAAAACCTCTCGGATTGACACATCAGCAATGTATGATGCTGGGTGGGTTGGAGAGGTCAGCTGTAGATATCAGTGCTGAAACATTTTTGAAGTGACTTTTAACAGAGCTGATGCAAATGTACACACTGCTTGGCAATTTGTTGGTCATAAATTGCTTGCAAATGTTTTTCTATTTTGTGTTTGGGAATTATCTGCAAGCAGTCTCAAAATTTTTTATGTTTTCAAGTACCTGAAAGGAGGTTGGAGTCAGGTGGGGCTTGGTCTCTTCTCCCAGGCAACCAGCAGGAAGACAAGAGGGCACAGACTCAAGCTCTGCCAGGGGAGGTTTAGGTTAGATATTAGGAAGAAATTTTTTATGGAGAGAGTAATCAGCTAGTGGAATGTGCTGCCCAGGGAGGTGGTGGATTCACCATCCCTGGAGGTTTTCAAGATGAGACTGGATGTGACACTTAGTGCCATGGTCTAGTAACCACGGTAGGGTTGGACTCAATGATCTTTGAGCTTTTTTCCAACCTGGTTGATTCCATGATTGTATGATTCTCATTTGTCAGCCAAAGTGCAGACATTCAAAGAGATTCCAAGAAGACAGATAGCCAAATATTAACCTTCAGCCTTTTGGAAAATATCTCATAGACACTTTCACTGTTGGAGTGCACAGATGCAACTTGTATGAATGCCACTTTGAGAAAATTAAAAGTAATAATCTTGAAAACCATAACCAAATCAAGTTCAGAGTTTTCATTTATTTCCCTATGAATAGACTTAGCTAAATTTTTCAACCTCTGTTGTACCAGGTTTATCTTTTATATTCTACAGAAGATATACAGTCATAACAAATTTGTGTGAACTTGTAATTTAGTAATTTTGTACATTTCTTCTCCAGATGAATGAAAACATTCGACATAGATTTATTTTTTATTTTTGATCCATTTTGACAAAATTATTTATAAAATAGAAAACATATTACAAGCCTTGAAAGTGTTGCAATAATGTATTTTAGCTGCTGAAGGAAAATGTACTTTTCGTCCATACTTTCTCCTATTCCTATCTCTGTAAAATTTATTTTCAGTGTGTGAAAGATTAAAAACACCCAACATTATTATGGAGGCCAGAGGTGTGATTGTGTCTTTAGGTAAGCAACAAGGGGGAAATCCTGAGCTCTTAGGACTTATAAGTGTAGCCCCATTGGCTTTATGGGGTCAGGCTTTCATTTGAGACTGGTTTTATCAGCATTGATGGAATTACCCATTTCATGCAATAATAAATATGCTCTTATAGGAATGGAACCTAAACTAACAACCTAAATTTAGGATCGAATTACAAGAATGTTGGCTCAGATTTTTAAAATGCTGTTTAACATAGCAATTCTCATTGAGCTAGGCCTGAATTCTGACTTGCATTTAGATGGGGGAACTTCAGTTTCGTGTTTCATTATCAAACAAAGGTATCTATTTGTGATTTAGCCATAATAATTTCTTTCTAAAGCCAATTTCTTTTTCAAGAATCACAGTGCTCAAGGTGCCCTAATAGAGTGCAACAATTAGATTTTCTAAAATAAGAAACTAGTTTTGATTTTGTAGGAGTGCAAACCTGTCTCAAGCTACTAATTTTTAATTTGCTGGTATTCTTAGCAGTCAAAAATGATTGAAGAAGGCTTGGTTAGAGAAAAATAATTTGTTTTATCCTAAAATGTCTTTGAAAGTATTTGGTTTTTCATAGAGAAAACACAGAATATTAAAAGAGAAGGATTTGTCATAGAAAAAATTAATAGTAAGTTTTATGATATCACTTGCAATTCATGTTCTTATTTGGCCTATGGAATTACAAAACCCTGAGGAACTCAGTGAAAGCTAGACAGACCATGTGTTTGTGTATGTGTGTGTGTGTGTGCAGGGGAGAAAAAGGGGGAGAGTGAGCCCAAGCAGAGAAGCAGAAAACATTCTGATGGATCTAATTTAATTTTATGTTGTGTTTTTATATTGAGGTTCATTTGTATGTGCTGACACTTTGCTGTGAAGCAGCATGGATGTGGGATCTGCCACAAATAAGAAGAATATTTTTAACTAACTTTAGCTGTGGATGATAATTTGTTAAAACAAACAATAGCTTATTGCATTACAGATGAACACAAAGATATTACTGTACTCAGCTAAAATCAAATAATCTTTTAGTTTCTATTCTCTCCAAACTAAGCTAAACAGTGGTGTCACAAAATGACAAATTACAGGATGAACATAAAAGCAGTGCCTTCAAAAATACAATAGTTATACAAGCCATCTATTGTTAATGAAGAATATAATGCAATTTGTCTGTCTGTAATACAATTATGCAAATCAAAGATGGAACTATCCTGAAATCTCTCTACATTCCAAGTCATTAAAATGAGATAATTTATCAAAAAGAATATTACTGATCATGTTTATGTGTTGCACATTAATCCTATTACAATAATGTATCTTTCTACTAATGTAATGGATTTGTGCAATCTAACAGAAAATGACTTTTATACTACCCACAATTACAAAAATATTCAAAGCATATCCGTCGCTGCATAATAACATATGCCTAAGACTGTACAATGAACTTATTAAAACAAACAAAGCTTATGAATGTAACCTTCAAACCAATAAAGACAATGCTAAATTCAATTTTATTGCCCTCATTATTTCAACAACTTCATACATATATAATAAACATGGTGAGTAAATTACCTTAACCTTCTTTGTAAAGAAGAAAATCTTATAAAAATGTGTGATACAAACTTTGAGATTTGGTTAAATTGATGTCAGGCATGTAGAACATGATAAAATCTAAACCAACACATGAGTGACAACTCATGTACTTTCAGTCCAAAGTCTCTCTAAATCTCAGCCCTCTGACAGATATAATTTTAATAGATGACAAGTCAATCCTTAAAGTAACAGCATCTTCTGAAATAGTTTCTCTTATATGCAGTGAGGCATGTGAAAATGTTGTGAGGTACATATGGATGTTTTTCCATTGCCATGGAAATATAATATTAGGATTAAAAATTCCTCACACAGAGGTATATTCAGAAAAGTCATGGTTCTACCTTGAAAAACTAAACAATGCAAAGGAAAAGGCATAGTCAACTGTAAAACTAACATTGTACCTGTGTATTATAATATAGTCACTAGCTGAATGGTCTCATGCTCAAGAAACATCAAAATATTACATATTTTCTGCACCCAAATGTACACAAATGGATTATTGTACAATATTTAGTCCTATTATTGTATATTTACATTAATTACCTTTCTAGAGTTCAGCCCATCTTTATTGACCTAGACTTGCTGTACTCTTTTTCATGTGTAAAATGCTCCATTAGCTTCCTCAGTACACAGCAGCAATGTACTGAACTGTTTTCCCTCTGGCAGGTAGGTTTTTCTTAGATGCAATTTAGAGATTGAGTTGGTTGGCTGTGGAATTAATGTAGGTGCACACACACCTCCCACTAACCCTATTACTGACCCTTCCTGACATGGAAATCACACTATGTTAGCCAGTTCACACCCATGTATTCCTCTTCTTTTGGAAGATTTCTTCTTATTCCTCTTCTTAAGCCACATGTTCTGAGTATTGAAACAAGAATATACATTGAAAGGTAGAAGAAGAAAGAAAAGTACTGATGCTCAGGGACAATGAGCCTGGTATTTAGTGATATTAGCTCACTGTAGACTCAAATGTTACTGCTGACACCTCACATGTGTGCAGTGTTCAGCAGTTCATGGATCGATGGCTGCAGTTGGTAAAACTCATTTTGCCCTCCCTAACCCTTGCACTGCTTTCTGAAGGCTGATCCTTTATGTTTTTACAGAGCTGCTCAGTGACTTCATTAATTGATACCAACCTCGAAGGACAGCACATCCCAGCTGGGCTCACTTCCTTACCCAGCCTGTGGTTATTTTCCTTTCTGCCATGCCTGTTTTCCTTACATCTTGGTGGAGAAGGGTGTGCAGTCTGGAAGCACCTGACTTCAACTTCGCCATTGTCAGGAGCTGCTGTTAAGGTCAAAAGATTTTCACTGCATTTTATGATGTATTTTACTAACTGCCTGATAAAACCAGACTGTTCCATACTGAGCTTCTTGACATAATGTACAAAACATAACACTTTGGTAAATTCAAAAGTGTATCAACCACCCTACAAATCTATAAATCTGCCCCTTGTGCTGCACCTGTGCTAGTGTGCAAAGAGACTTTCTGGAAAAAAGCAGCCCCAATTTTCCATACCATCTAAGGAACTCAATTGGCAGAACTGTGTGACAAATCAGGGCAGATTAAAGTCAAGCTGGTCAAATTCTGCCATATTGACATCTCCACACACACAAAAAATATATGGCATTGCTAGGTCCCAAAAAAGGCACAGTTTGGATCATAGTCACAACACTCAGATGCAGGAAGGAAGAACTCCCCAGTGTTAAAGACAAGGGAAGACTAATTTTTGAGCAGAATGAGGCTGACTGCTGGGGCTTTTCTGCTCAGTTGAAGTTGTAATTACAGACTCTGAAAACTTGCATGACATTGCTAATTTGAGAGAAAATAGGACACTGATATCTGTAAGAACACTTAGGGCTAGGATTTTGATTTTAAACTTCATATATATCAGCAAATCAACCCTGTGAATATTAAAGTAGTTTAGTATCTTTGTATAGGTAATTACAGAAACCATTCAAAAACAAAAGATGGGCAGATGTAAATGCTACCTAACAAGAAAAATTTAAAGAGGTTAGTCAGATTTTAAGACACCTGAAAGTCAAACTGACCATCAAACTGTGGCATGAACTTATGAAATTGGAATTATTTTATACATTTCAAAGAACAGCTTTCTTTGCTTAATATCTCCTGCCTACAGACGAATCTTTGTTAGTTGGTGCCCTCCATGCACTTAAGATACAGATCCTATTGTTTGATCATCCTATCTTCTTTCATATAACTTTGTGCCATGAAAAGACTCAGTTCTTTGCCTTTGTTGTTTGATCATTGGGAGATTCCTCTGACTTTTAGGAAGTTCTATGTAGTACATATTGGCATAAAAGAGAGGCAAACATGCCATAAACAGCCATCACAAAAAGTTATTTACTTATGGTTTATGCCATCTTCATTGTGTAGAAAATATAGTGCTCCCTGGCACAGGATAAGTGTCAAATCACCTACTTATCCTATCTCCATCAGCCCAGAAGGGTGTCTTCCACCTTGTAGTACCACAGCTATAGTTCCAAGTGAGATTGTAGCGGTGCCATGTGTGAGAGCGGCAGGAAAATAGAAAGTCATGCCTGCCTGAATCTGTCCATCACTCTTGGCCATCTTTATCCAGGTGCTCTGCCTTGTTGGGGTATCTGGGTTCATGCAATGGATTTAGTCCTGCAGGCTGCTGCGCATCTTCTGTAAAGTGCCCTTTAATGCCAGGCTCTTAGGATGCTCATTTTACTGAATTAGCTAAGAGTCCATGTGCCAAGTATTCATATGGGAATGAAGAGCACTTGCCTTAGCCTTTAGCTCTGTCCTTTGTCCCTCCCAGGAGATTATTGCCAGCTCCTTCTTAGCATCAGTGAGAGATAAGTTTGCCTGGTACCTTGCCACACAAGACCTTAAGACTTCAGTTCATTGCAATGCTGAGCTTTATCAATAGCTTGAAGGAGACTAGGAGGTGTTTCTTTTCTCCTGTATGTGATAATGCCCCACAGAAGGAATTACCAGAGAAAACGTCTTATAAAGCATGTTATGAAAGAATCTTGAGTTTGGGAGGCTTCTGGAATCATCTCTCGTTCTGCATAAGCACTCACTTGTTGATATGCCAAACATCCCTTGACATCACCTGTATTCTGGGTCTGTGGGTAGAAATGAAGATGTTGGTGTTTATCTCTCTGTATCTAATTTGCAGAAAGCTTGTCGTCAAACTTTCCATGCCCAAGAAACAGTATTACAGGGATTTGATGTCCAAATAGGAGTGGATATGGTGAAAGATCACAAGAGAATTAAAAAAGGGTTTATCTGATACAAATCTAAATCGAACAGATCTCCTTTATTTATTTCCATTTGAGACTCTCAGCAGCAAGGCATAAGCATTAAATATACAGGAGACAGCAACCAGAGAAAAAAAGTAAAAGAGTTAAATGATAGCAGGGATCAGTATTTTAGTGTATTCCTTCTACAATCTAATAGATAAAGTAGAAAAGGCCAGGCACAACAGAAATATTTCCTATTATGAATAAACTAAAGTCACAATGGAATCTGTCATGCTTGTGATATGAGAGATGGACAATATTCCCAAGCTGTTGCCATGATGGCACTTGAATGCAGTTTGTACTTTGTTTATGAAGCCGAATCAGAAACCCTTTTTCCCCTCCCCTCTCTCTCTCTTTTTTTTTTTTTTTTGGCCCAGCATGTGTAATTCTTCTTCATGGAAGCTCGAAATGGCTGTGGAGCAGCTCAATATTCCATTTATTTTATTTATAAAATAAATTCAAAGCCTGAAAAGATGAAGTAATTGACTTACTGGGATGACAGTTAAACCCACTAAATTTAATCTTATCCTCTCAAGTACAACATATCGCGCTTACAAATTATCACCCTGCACCAGACAGGCCTGCTCTCTTCACCTAATCCAAATGGAAATGAAGGCCTCTGTTATTGTATTATCTGACTTTACTATCAGCATTAATCCGGCTTAACTCACTTAATGATGCCACTTGTGGCACTATGAAGGCAGCAAAGAAGTCTATAAACTACTTCCATTAAAATGCAAATCTGGCCCACAGAGAAAATAAGTGACACAAAAGTAGGAGAATTCGGCCATACACTGTATTAGCCTCTTGCCGCACAGAACTGATACAAGTATAATAACTGATGCTGTGATTATTATTCTAGCTGTGGATTTCCAATGAAAGGAAGCCAGTCTACCACAGAACGTCACAAAAGTGCTTCAACAAGCCAGGGTATTTAATTTCTGAAGAGATTTATATTTTTTGTTGTCAGGAAATGAACAAATACTTATCAATGTAAAAACTGCTATCTTAAATCTTCCTGCCAGGTTTTTCATACTGATATTATTTGCACCCTATAACACAGGAAATGAAAATCTTCTGTGCCTTTCACATCTCCACTGTATCTTAAAATTCTTTAGTAACAGACTTGCTTCTTTTTTTAACCCCCTTCTGTAAACATAAAAGAAAACTTTTATGGATTAAGTATAGGGAATTACTAATGCCAAAATCCCAACCCCAAATTCCTTCTCCTGAACATTTCTGTTTGCTGTTAATTTAATTATTTTTTAAAGCAAATCATAACATCTGTTTTATGGAAAAGCCTGATTTAATTTTAGTGTAAAGCTACTCGCATTTGCCTCTACCCCTCTCCTCTCTTACACATACACACACTCGTGTATCCTGCCTAGCCATCCTTTTGTGTGAAAAATCATTAATGCCTTCAATACTGTGAAACAAACCCTAGTCAAAACACTAGGATTCGAGTTTCTTCCAATCTCTCTTAAGTTCAATAGTTTCCTCTGCCTCCATAACCCTAAGACTTCATTTCTGGCTTTGGCACAGAGACAACATGCATATCTACAGGGAGACGGAGCACAGAGCTCCTACTGCTTAAATCAACATTTTTCTGTAGGCTTCGATAGCAAAATGTAAATGCAAGAATTTGGTCCAGCATATTTTGTGTACAGGGTGTTAGATGTGTGATGCCCCTGCACTTTCCCTTGGAAAGCTTATTACTGGGAATATTACAATTAGAGATGGGGCCAAGCTATGCAACTGGGATTCAGTTTCAGTCTCGCGCATGGGAATTTGATTTAGCTCAGTGTGCTGAGAGGAGTAGCAATGAAATTCAGGTTTGCACCGAAGTTTGGATGGTGAATCCCCTCTGAGGCTGAAGAATGTTTTGATCTGGAGCCCTGGCGTGCTCTCTGACAAAGACCTATTCTCTCTCATCCCCACCCACATGCTTACCCCACCCCAAGCCTGGCTTGTTATTGAGACAGCCGTTCAGCAGCACACGATTTTGCTCTGATGTTACATTGCTGAAATACTGTTAAATTGGCTTTTCTCTCACCTTAGGCCCACATGAGTGTGATCTGATTGCAGCAGGCGTCGGATCTACTACGGCACTTCCGTCTGGGATACTCGTCACTGACCTCAGTGTCACCAGTGTTTCAGCAGTGGGCTGTTCAATGCAAATGAAAACATCCAGTTTCAGCCTAAAGCCATGCTCTGTGTGCTTACAGCAAAAGGAGTTTCCACTTAAAAGAGGCCGACAGCTCTGCAGACTTCAGTAGTTACTCTTTGTAGCTGTTCATGGATGCTGGGAATTTTTGCTGCTTACGGGGTGAAGTTAACCCCAAGGCACAGCATATCTGGAAGTCATGTTATGGCCAAACAGACATGCAATGCTGAATATGTACTGCTCATCTGATGGACTTCGGGCCATTCTTACAATGTGGAGCATGAGCAGATGCCAGAAGAGAGCCCAGACACTGCTGGCAGAGGCACTGCCCTCCACTGCACACTGCCATGCAATTCATCCTTGGCACATATGGATTTGCATTCCCTCTACCAGATCCTGAGCTGTGTCAAACAGTGTCAGCAAATGATATACTGAGCTTTATTCAAGGCTTGTTAGGAGCATGTCAACTCCTGCACAAGTTTGGTGTGAGGCCTTTACCTTCTGAGATGTGCAATGCTCTGTGTAAAAGCAGTGTGTCAACTAGATACATTTTCTTACCACTACACAATAAAACTTCAGTGTTTTAGCTTGAAATGTCATTTTAAAACTATGGAACTACTGAACTACATCTCACCATGAATGCTATTATTTAAATTTAAATTGGGATTGTTTCACTTTAGCTGAATGTGCTAAGAATTGGTGTAACAAAAACAAATGAACAGAAGTTTCCACGGGCACCAGGATTTTCAGTGATGTAGAATACAGGAATCCATCAAACTTGGACTGCTAGGAATTGTCTTGTCTTTATTCTAATGCTGTAGGTGGCACAGGACTGGATTATCACATTCTTGTGTTTTGTTTTCCTTGCATCATCTGTTGTATCTTCATGCAGACATCCTACAGTTACACACTTTATAGTTTTCCAGTACATGGGAGAGTGTTGGACTGGTGGAGTTTCCAGTCAAGATATTCTATGGTTCTACCTGTTCTAGTGAATCAAACCAATTGCTTAGATATCTAATGAAATATTGCCTTGCATCATGGATGGTACTAAATATTTAGCATTCAATCTCCTAGAAAACTGTCTGTATACATTGAATAATTAGCACAATGCAACATCCTGCATACATACTGATGTGGTATGCAGTAGATCTTTTTAAATGTTATTTTCACAGGAGACATCAATTTTAGATGTATACACAAACAGATGCTCATGTGCACCAAATCATACCAAATTTATACATGCAATTATCAATCAAGTTTGCATATGATTTATGCTAATTACAGATCAAACAGGTACCCATGCATTTATTTGTTGCTTTATTGACATTGATACCTCTGTCATTGTCTGGAGATCTATTTTTAACAGGCTTGCTAATATATTGGGGAAAAATAGACATTTGAGGTCTTTCTGAGGTCTGAAACTCAAACATTAAGCTTCAGCTAAATCATAGAATCACAGAATGTTAAGGAGTTGGAATGAACCTTGAAGATCATCTAATATCAGCTAAATATCAGATGATAACTTGAATTTAAATATCCAATCAATTAAGTCATTGAAGGTTAGCTAATTCACACCTCTGGAACATTTAGGGCTTAGTGGAAACTGAGAAATGAGAGAAATAGTAACATACCATAAAAACAGCCTCTTTGGTGAGGCTGTTGTTTGCATCTCTTAGCTGTATGAATCATTAGTATCTGAGGTTGCATTTTGCAGGTACTGGCATGGTGAATTTGATAATCAGGAATGAGAGAACCAAGATAAAGCACCTATTTTGCAGTAGTCTCTGGATTCGTCTGATCTTTAGCAATTTTTCAGAGTGTTCCATTGTATTTATTTGGATGGAACCAATGTGGGTGTGGAGAGGCTTTTTTGTTGCCTTTTTTCTTGTAAGAAATGGATCACTTCATTGAATGGGCTAAAGTAGTTCATGGTTTATGATTCATGAGGACCTTCACATGCCTGCTTTCATGGGTATTTATTACTGAGGTGTGGACAGTTTGCATTTGTTCCTGTAGCTCATCCAATTCCACATTGGTTGTCCCATGGGCAATCTGCCCCTGATGGTGAATGAGCCCAGTTCAAAGGCAGTAGCTGGGATAGTGGTCTAAGAGTATTTATTTCAGAGTAGTCCTGGCTTCCTCTGCACAGGGGACTTGTTGACTGATTTTCAGAGTACATTCCAGTAGTAGATGACAACCAGACATGTTCAGTTGGAGGTGGTTGTCTCTTGACCTGAAGGACATAGTGCTCAAATGGCTGGTTAGATCATGCCGTTTTGCAGAAGGAGAATTTTCCTGAAGAGAGTCTGTCCCTGTGTTGCTGAGGTAGAGGCTTTGGAAGAAATAAGGTGGCTCTATGGGGAACTGCTAGAACTACCTGTACTGCCACGCTAGGGTGTCTCTTATCTCTGGCAGCTCTCTGCAGTGTGCTCCAAGAGCACCAAGGACATGCATGGGAACAGGTCTGGCTTGCTGAAGTTTGTCTGTAGTGGTCTACTAAAACCAGCCTCAATGGAAAGATTGTTTGCAGCTGCAGTTTGAATGTAACAGATGCATTTATTTATTAGAGTATGATTAAGCCTTGACCTGAAGAAATAGCATAAAGAGTAAAATTTAATTTCTTTTGGAAAGGTCTAGATCAGACTAAACTATGTAGGTATTTTTGTAGGGTGGGAAGAATGAGACTGAATAAAAGCAGAAGGAGAACTTGCAGCTAGAAATCTCAGCTAGGTGAGCTCCTGCAGTCCTGACTCAGTTTTGACACTGCCCACACTTCCCTTTCAAGGGAAGTGCTGAGACACTGGGAGTGTCCACACCTGGAAGAGCTGCTCATAGTGCTTTTAATGGAGAAAAATAAACTAAGAAGTTCTAAACAAAATGAAATATCTTGCCTGAGTTTTCTTCTTTTGTATTGTTCTGGCTTTATTGCCTTCTTTTTTCTATCTCTAATTTAAAATCATATTCAGCTATTTTTGTGAGTGTGTTTATATGTAGCTTATGATTTTGTGGTTTTTTTATTACGGTGTTCAGTATAAAAAGCGTAAGTGTTTCTTACACACAATATTGAACTTTACTGATCTTTCAAACTTTTATTTCATAATGTTGGGGGTTTCTTCAAAGGGTGGGAATTCCTATGGTTTTCCAAATCCATTGCCCACAAAAGGTACTGAGCAAGTCCAGCAGAAATATTATTCAGTGTGGGGTTACTAAAATATATCTTCACACAGAAGAGATGGGCTGAATGGTGCTGGGTTACTCAAATCTCCTTAGCAGCATAATTCCAAAGTCCCAGGGAAAAAAACCTTTTTTGTGCTCATAAAGAAATTTTGGCTCTACTCTTGTGTAGCTGTGTTTCTTCTTCTGTTACTGTCCCCTTTAGGCATAACTTTTGGGTAGACAACATTTCATTGTGTGAAAGTTGCTCATTCATTTTTTCAGAGGCCACTGGACAAGAGTCAGCAGGTGACAACTCACTGACCTGAAGACCTACCCATGCTCAGATAAATGAGCTGAATGTGAAAGGCTAAAAATCCCATTACCAGTCCTTGAGCCATCCTGTCCTTAAGCAATTTTGCAATATTTCTAGAGAAGAAATAAATATAAATTGTGGATTAAGGGGCAAATCAGATAAAGCAGCAGTGAACCACTCTTCTGAAATAAAATTTTTCCTCTGTTTTTGCCTAGCTGCACTCCTGAGGCTATGAGATGATGGTCTTAAGAGATACATGGTCATTGTATCCTGAGTGAAATCAAACTGGAGATTGAGGCCATAAACCTTGTTTTACTACCTTGGCAATGATGTCTATCCTAAATTATTACAAAGCTTTTAAAATTCTTCATACAGTAATTTGCAGGAGAACTTGTTCAGGTGAGTCCAGCCAAATTTCATTACAGATGATCCCACCTCTAGCAAGCCTTCACTTTGCTCACCATTTCTAAAATTAGACAAACTGTGTTTTCCAACAAGGTCCAGAAAGTATCTGGGTATCTATAGCTTAGTGTAAGATCTACACCTTTGAGGGTTCAGGACTCTTGGGTCTGTGTAACTTGTGAAAACTCTTCAAACTTCACCCATAGCCCAGTTTTTGAGGGTCTTAAGAGTGAGGGAAGAATTAATCTTCAAATTCATGTTGTTAGTTGATGTTGGGAGTAACCTGTTTTTCTGTCCTCTCCTGAGATCCAACACTTCACGTACAAATCCTGAATTCACCCGAGTCCATTGGAATTCAGGCTACCTGCAAATCATTCCTACTCTTTGCTATTAAGGGCCCTTCTGAAAAAAGACCTCAAGCTGGTTTTTATCTGCCTGATGTGGTTCAGGTGGTGCTGCTGCAGAAGTAGATGGGACAGGTAAAAGTTGCAGAGCAAGTGCTGAGAGCTCCTTTTCAATTAAGCACTGAGAGCAGGCAACAAACCTGGCCATGAGCTCAGCCTTGCAGCCTTGCAGTATATAAACAACTGCATGGAAACACATATTATGTAGTTCTTCCTGGTGAAAGAGGGAAAAATATAATTTTATTTGGCTCACAAATTATTGTCCTTTCTAAGAATTGATGCAAGCATTGCTTAAGAAACAACTAAAACAGGAACAATATATCTTTTGGAAATGGCGATAATGAAATATTTTCAGGTGTTTTTTGATTAGCTGAAGTCACTTGGCTGAATGCATCATGAGTTGAATAATCCTGCTAATTAACCTAAAATTTAATTAACTGAAAAAAAATCATCCCACTATATCAAATATTTAACTTCCTCATTATAGGACTAAATATTTTTTTAAATACTCTATTTTTTTTAAAAACCCTCTTTTTGCATCTTGTGGAGCTTGGCTTTTAAAGTATTCAGTCCCCTAATTCAATCACACTGATTTCAATAGTATTTAAACCTCTAGGCACTTCTAGAAACCCCACTAGGCACTTCTTCATCTTTAAGCACCTAACTACCTCTAAAAGTCTGGCCCTTGATAATTTTAAAAATTGGTCCTTTCTATCATGCAGAGTTTCCTGCTAGCAAACTGGAAAAGTAATTAGCATATAGATGCATCCCTCAGACGGTAGACTGGGTTAAACTGGATTTTTCTACCTTTTAATAACCATTGGAAAACAACAAGGAATTAATTGGTTTGGAAATGTGAACTGATGGAAAAAGTCAAGCTACAGAAAAGTTATTAACTATGCAACACTGAGAGTCCTTAAAACCATCAGTTAATGAAACAAAGAAGAGAATACATTGAGTGAGAATTGATTTAGAAGTGAAGAAGACAGATGAAAAAGGAATTGCACTATAATACGATGAAGAAAATATTTCTGTCTTGGAGACTGCAGTAGTCACTGCTGTAGCTGTAATAAAGTGAGAATAGCAGTCCAGGGAGCATCTCTGAGATGAAAAAAGCTTTTTTTTTGTGGTGTTGTGATGCTCCAGCATTCCCTCTGCTCGGGGCAGCCTCACCAGGCTTTACCACAGCCCAACCACTGCAGTTCCATGTGCTCTGCCATATGATAGTGAAAGGTCTTTCTCTTCCCTGATTATATCCTGCCATGCAACACCCTCTCACCATGCCCCTTCAGGCATTCAGGGTTGTGAGCAAGCAAGGAGAGAAAAACTTTTCCACATGAGTATGGGGTGCCCTAGTAGTGAGACAAGATACATCTTTGAAATCTGTGGGTGAAAAATGCTGTGTAAGAATAAGGATTCTTTTTTATTATTATATTATCCTCAAGGGCAGAATTTGAAATAGCTGCTAGGAAGTGTTGCCTATTCCCGGTTTACATGACTTATCTTTAATCATATTCTAGCCAGAGAAAGAAATGACTGCAAGAGGCCCTATAAAATCTCTTCCTTGCTTTCATCTTTGCTTTTCCACTCAACCTCACAGGAGAGAGAGAGAAATCCACAGCCAGACTGATTCTGGACTGACCAGGATTGTTCTAACACAAGGGAATAATTATAAAAGACACATTTTTCACTGCAAATACCCCCAGGTTAATTTCTTTTATTTGAACAGAGCCCTGCTTTCACGGTGTTAAGTAAATATTTTTATGACTGTGTGCAGGGTGAAAAAATCTTTGTTTTGGCTTTCTTGTGAATATACTCTAATGACGTAGTTGAAAACAACAATGAGGAAAAAGCTTTTGGTGGAAGTAAAATATTTTAAGTGTTGGAGCTTTGCATTAAACTTTCATGTAAATAGAAGTGAAAATAATACTGAATAAACCGTAACGCTTTGGTAACTGTGCTTTGCTTTTTAGAGTTTCTAAGGCTCTTGTGGAACAAAAGATGAGCCAGTGCATCACTCCACAAAGTCCAGCATGGGATGTCTGTGCCAGGGTCACGTTTATGAACTTCATTGCAATGCTGTGTGACAAAGCCTAGGGAAACGTAGTCACATGGAATTGCACACAAATCCTATCCATGTGTTGGAAATAGATTTCCCCTACTGAAAGGTGCAAGAGCTGGAAAGATGAGA
Organism: Acanthisitta chloris; assembly: GCF_000695815.1. Classification (NCBI taxonomy): domain Eukaryota; kingdom Metazoa; phylum Chordata; class Aves; order Passeriformes; family Acanthisittidae; genus Acanthisitta; species Acanthisitta chloris. The sequence continues at coordinate 205,974 of NW_008667543.1, read as the reverse complement.
CCAGAATGATATTGGGGTGAAAATCTAAATTCTCCTCTCAAACCTGCATGACAGGAGAATGAAGCCTTCTGACTCTTAACCTACAGAGGTAAGAATAAAGCCTAATTGGAGTTCTCTGTCTTGTGCTTTTTGGTGTCACTATTCCTTCTGCTGCCAGGGAAGGGACCAGCCTGGCCCTGGTGCCACTGGGAGAGGTGATCCAGCTTGTCCCACTGCAATGCATCTTGGAGGATTCTGCAGGCTCCCTAAAGCATCTCTATGCTTCTACTCTTGCTGCAGCAGAAATATAGTTCACTCCGAAATGAGACCAGATTTTACAGTCTAATAGCAAATTGATGTTTGGGTGGAATAGCAATTATCTTGATTTTTAAGTCATGACTTACTAGTGTCATCTACATTATTGAGCAGTGCAGTGCCAAAGGAGAACACCTATAGGGATATGTTGTGGGTGCTAAGGATAAAAGGTTCACATTCTGAATTTTTGAGGTTTTACTTCTGGGCTAAGTACAGTTTTAGCCCATTGGTGCCTGGAGGGAATGATGATGGAGGGCATGAGACCTCTGTAGTGCTTTGACTGCATCAGCTTAATTCACAAAGGAGTCTGTTTGTGCTCTCTGAGCCTGCTCTGTGTTGTGAACAAAGGTGTGGTAAGTCAGTACAATTAGGAAACTTCCTTTTAGAGTTCCTCGAAAATAATAGAGACTCACCCCACCCATGGCCCATGGGAAGCAATGTAATAAAGGAGTTGGACTTTGGTGGTGCTTGTAGGACAATGCAAACTTAGGATATTCTTTTGATTCTATTAAATGAAAGCTACTGCTCTTTCCTATGTTGCAAAGTGGTACCTGATACACTCAGGTAGAGGAGCACAAACTCCCATATTTCACCAGAAGGTAAACCCAAATGAGTTAGAAACTGATGAAAAGTATTTGCCAGTAAGGTCAGCCCTTAATTTAGTCTATGCTCGTCATCCATATGGGACAGAGATGCATTTTTCAAATCCTTAATGAACCATGAGTGCTTTCTTGCTCTTTGCCTGAAGGAAGAAAGAGCCAAAGGTAATGTTTCAGTTGCACTGGAAAGCTTTGTTGTGCAAAGTCTCTCCCTGTGCTTACCTAAGATGAATAAATTTTTTCAATGTGAGCTGAACACCATTGACTTTCATTTATTTTAGAGAGAGATATTTTGGCTTTTATTTCTGAAATAGTTTCTCCTGGCCTACATTAAAAAACTTAGTGGTTAATTTTAAGGATGTCAATACTGCTGAAAGGAATGTTTACATAATGCCTGTCCTTATGAAAGATGGCAAATTAAACATTGCTGCTTATGAACTAAAGAAAATATAGTTGCAGTGATAAACAGAAAGCTTATAGAGAGATCTATTGGCTACAAAATATAATTGGACTCCTGTGCATCCTGCTGGTTGTGGCACTTCACTTTCTGCCCCATGACAAGAAGACCTGAGTAGTGCTTTGGAGATCAGTGCCACTACTTACAGTGTGTAAAACTTGGTGCATACCTAAGTGGTTTATTGGCTTGGGCCCAAACTGAGTAATACATACATAGCACTGTATTTGGGTTCTCTATATGCAGTTCTCTGCTCTGTATTGATCTGAATTTTGAAGCCTTCGCTGAAGAAACTTTTAAGTTTCTTTTTTATAAACACAAAATGAATTTGATATAGTTGCCTCTTTCACTCAGAGATTTGAAAATACTTGAAAAATATGAATGTATTGATCTCTCACTATAAGTAAGTAGCAGCAACCCATAAAACAGATGAGGAATCTGAAAGTAGAATAGTGGAGAAAAGAAATCTAACAACTAAATGGAATCGGAAAACAAATTTGTCTTGATTGTATTCCCATCTGCTTTGGGCTCAGTTTCATTAGGTTTCTTGAAAGGGAGCTTCTGACAGGAAAGTTTATGAAAACACTGTTTTAGTAGACATTCAAGAATAGATGCAGAAATTTTATTTTGATTTTGTAATCAGACTTCTTAGTCATGAACTCATGCATGCCCATTCTCCTTTACCTATGAAAATACCTCGAGTTTCCTGGATTGCTTAGCCAGATTAAAAGCTTCTAAATAAAACACTGAGCAGATATTGGCAACTGAAATCTTTCACAGAAATAAATTCAAACACATTGTCATATGTTCTCATCTAACACATGAATGTAGAGAGAGGCAAAAGTCTGCAATTATATGATTCATTTTTTTATTTGCGGTCTTTATTTCTACGGAACCATTTTGAATTTAGGGAGGGAAACACTGAGGGAAGGATAAGACAAAATCTTCAATAAGGATTAGTACAGGAGAGACAGGGTTATTTTGGTCATGAATGATATAAAAGGACTTTTTTAAAAAAACCACAAGGGACAGAAAACGATTGAAATCTCATTTCTACATGCATTAACTTATGAAACTCCTTGCATATGAGTGATATTAGAATCACATAACAATGACTGCAAGACTCACTAGTTATGTGTGGAAAGAAAAGCTGCAGCCACTTTAAAGAGAAGGATAGTACATAGGAAGAAGTACAATAATGCTAACCATTAAGCATTGGGCTTTGGAAGAAGATTCTCTCATAAGCAAGTTATTGCATAATTCTCTGTTATGGGAGTTTCACACCTTCCTCTGAAACATCCAGTGCTGGAATGCAATAAAACACTAAATGAATTTCTGACCTGATGTGGCATGACAATCAATAAAATTCCTTTATTAGCTAGCTCTAGTTTTAAGAACTTGTCATAGTAACAGCACACAGCTTTGCAGAATGCTAACTTGTGATCAAACATTCAATTTATTTTGAAAACTAAATCTTTCCTGCCTTATTGCACATTTCCTCAAGTCTAGGGAGATTAGCCCAGCATGCTGCACCATCTACCACTAGAGAAAGCATAGGCTCTTGCAGTTGGTTGTTTACCACCTAATGTATGCTGGGTGGGAAATCTCTAGAGGTACAAAGCAGCTGAGATGCAACCAAAATTGCTTTAGACCAAGCAGCTAACCTGTGGTTCAAGTACAGGGTCTTCACCCATGCCTCTATCTCCTAGTATTTCACTGCAGTGTTTTCTCTGCCACCCTACAGCCTCATGGTCCCTCCTAGTATTAGATAATAAAATACAGTAATTTCTGTTCTTCTGATGGATATTCCAGTAAATCCAGACTGGGAATGCAGCATGCATCGGGTCATGAAATCATAAGCTGCTCTCCATGCATCAGGCATGCATCTGGTATCTGCTAGGTGATGCCTGAGTTTTTGATGCAGGCCATGGTGCAGAAGATGTGCAGTTCCTTTAGCTGCTTTGTGCCCCCACCCTGCAGAAATACTGGACTCTTCTGCTATGGCCAGGCTCAAGGGAGGTTGGTGTTGCTGGAGAAAAGGCCAAGGGATCCTGAAATGACCTTGTGGGTCTCTGGGACAGTTCATGATGTGAATTCAAGGACTCTTTCATAAGCAGAATGTCACAGTAAGGTCCCATAAGAGTCAAGCACAAGGTACCTCCTTGTGAGATGAAAATTATACCCCTCCTGAGTGCCTGAAAAATGCCTAACTCTGAAATGACACCTCTGGTGAGAAACCCTGAGGGGTGCAACACTGTGAACGATTCCCACAGTCCTTCCAAATGAAGCCATGCTGTAAAGCAATGCATTTTGATAGCAGGGCTTACATCTCTCAGAGCAGCCTGAATGATTTTTCCCAAAGAGTGCAGCAAAGTGTTAATACGATAGCTCTGTGGTTTTGAATTATAAACATGTTTTAAGGCACACCAAGAGTATTGAATCAAATGTAAATATCTATATGACTCAAGGAAACATGCTTATGCATCAGGAGGGTTTGCATTGTGCTGCGTAGCACAAAAAATCAACATGATTTTAACAGTCATATTTTTATGCAAATGGACTGTTGCCAGTCTGAAGATATTCCAGGAATCCCAAACTTTATGCACCACCTCTGTAATCATCTTCATCTAGAACACTATTTAATTTGTCATTAATTAGTAAATTGATGTGTGAAAGCCAGTAAACTATCTGGGCTGAATTGACCAGCAAAAAGATTATTCTTCTGGAAATGAGTTGAAATTCATACTGCTGAGCGATTTCCATGAAAATGCAGCAGCCATTTGTAGCTTTTATTTTAAAATCAGAATAAAATGATGCCAAAAGACAGCAAATAAAAAGGGTGAAAAATCCTACCTAAGAGACACAGGCAAGAAAATCCCAACTTGTATGTCTGTCCCAGCAAGATAAAAAGACATTTCTTGCAAGGAACTATTTGAAACTTGAATTTATTTGGGACTATTTAGAAGATACTACTAAGTGTAAATCCCTTCTCATTGCATCTCCTGGAAGTCAGGGTAGATTTTGTTGTATGAAATCTTTTCCTCTTTGAAAGTCAATGACTGGGGAGGGGGGCAATGGGGAGGGGGAGACTTGGCAGACTGCCACCATCTTCTTTCATTATTTCATGTTACACATCCCATATAAATCTGCATTTGCTTGGTTTGCCACCCTGTATGTCAATGCAAGAATGATTGTTATTTTATAGCTATAAATAATATATGTGCATTCAGAGATATTTCAAATATTTAGCTTTCTTGAATTCTCACTTTTGCATACTTTCCCCTCCCTATACTCACCCCCTGCCTCCATGTCTGCTACCGAGTCAAAATAAAAGTCTCCCCCATCTCTATCTCCCATTGTTTTTCCATGGTTGATTGAATGGTGTGCTAGGTTCAGTGAACTTGGTCTTGGCTACTGCTCCACCCAGAAACAACCTTCTCTTCTATACCAATTATCATATGAAAGCTGCTAATGTCGTTTTACTGCAGCTCTGTTTCATGTTTCAGACTTGTAAATGGCATCGTGCTGTCCACATTTCCCAGTTTCAGGGAATAGCCCTTCTCCCTTCCTTCTTTCTACCCTATATTTTAGTGGAAAATAATGTCTCCTTCCTTTTATTTGCTAGCTCAGTGTCTTCACTTCAATAAACAATTGCTACTTCAGATATGAAAACAACTTTCAATCTGGGATTCTGATACCGTTAGAAATATTATTGGATCATGTGGGACTTATCCTCTGAGGATGAATTGATTATTTCAGACAGTGGAGGGAGCTGATCTCTTGGAACTTCAGGATGGTGAAAGTCTCTTCAAACAGTTTCAAACAGAAAATTTTAAATTTCAGCACAACACAACAGTAAAGGAGAGAATCTAATGTGGTATAAAATTTAAAAGTAGTTGACCAACATCACTAGCTAATGGTTTGCCCTCATACCTGCTTTTGTATAAATGTAAAATATTTTTATATATTGAATATATGCATGAGCTAATATGAATATGCTGTTGTGATTTTGAGAGGTTAGTATTAACAGAAATTAATTTGTTCTTTACAATAGTGTTTGAATGTCAAAAGAGATTCTTTGTTGTCATTACAATAGTGTAATAGCCACATAGCACATGTACAAAATCTCACTCTGTGCCACCACAAAATGCAATTTGAATGCACATTAAAGAATAAACCAGTTGAAACAATAGCTTCACAAGAACAGATATAATTTAAATTATGAAAAACATTTGCCCATGTCTTTTTCTTGGATTTAGTCAGAAGATCGAATATGTATCAAAACTTTCAGTGTTCTTATTTTTAGCATGTTTATACTAAAGAAATCTTTACAAGAAACTACAAATGTTAACAGCTGCTATTATTAATCACAGTAGCAGGAAATGCAACATGACTGCCTTTATTGGGTGTGTGGGGGAGAGGATACTTCACTTCCAAAAGGAAATATTGGGTTTTCATTATTTTTGTGTTTGTTGTTCCCACAAAAATGGACCAAAGTGTTTTGAAAGGATTATAAATATGGTTACAATTTGGCACGGCGAGCTGGTTGCAGCCGCTGTGTGTATGTGTCTCTCTGCTCGTGTGTGGAATTTGGCCAATTCGAACTCTGAGTTGGTCACATGCAGCCAAATGGCTTTCAGTTTTCTTTTGTTGTAGCTGCATTCCCTACAGGCTAAAAACCTTTCAGGCTCTACTTCAAGGTACAATATGCTCCTCTGAGGAGATAAATTATTAAAATGCAGCGTCTGCTTGTGAAACTCCAACTTTTCAAAGTTACGCTCATTTGGTCTCCAAGAAATAACCGTTCTATCCTTCCAGGTCTCGGTTAAGCCAAGACACATGCTAATTTTCTTTTAACTTTGAAGTTCTGATGGTCTTAAGGAAATATGTGTTTAAGAGAAAATTGGAATGTGCTCCACCGTGAAGGAGTCGAGGTGTCTGGTGTGGTTAATCTGGAAAGCTCTTCTTCACTAGCATTTGGAGTGGTGTGATTAGGTGTAAGGGCTCAGTCTAGCATTTGGGTTTATGCATCATCACAGCTTACTTCAAATAGTATGAGACAGCTGGAATAGGCAAACCAACTATTGTTTATCACAGAACTGCATCTTTTATTATGTGGCTGCATAAATATCTGAGGTGTGATAGGCTCCGTCAAGAGAGGGGTGAGCAATCTTCCACAGCAAACTGAGCACTGCCCAATCTTGCTGCTGTCAGGCAGAGTTGAGTTTACAAAGCCAAACAAGTTTCTAAGACAGCAAACAAACCTGTCAGACTATACTGAGGCCCTGATGGAGCCCAAAGGCCAGTACAAACTGCAGGTTTGTGGAAGCAGCTGCCTCTCTTCTTTTCCAAATCCAATAATGTGCTCTTTGCCAGGTTATCTGGGTGTTCATCTTTCTGTTACATTCTAGGTTGTTGCAGTTACTAAAGAAAATGTATATTATCACTTGGAATGAAATATATATACACATACAGGATGAATATATGGAGTGAAATATGTCTGTGTGTGTACACAGCACATACTGAAACAAACAGGCTAAAAGGAAGGTTTTGAGACATTTGAGAGTGTTAATATTGATTACTAAATAGATTAAGAGACAGCCACAAGAGGTTTTGTCAGGAGATCAAACTTTACCTGTGTGACAGTGTTAATAGTATGAGACATGAACATTTATCAACAAAACAGTTTCAGCTGCTTGGCAAAAAGCATTGCATCTCTGAAGTGTTTTGTCATACAGCTTCTCCCACCTAACAAATCATGGTGTTATACACTTAAACTGGCTCATGTCAAGGAGAAGAATGTCTCCAGCAGGAGGCTGCATCAGTAAGGTTCTTGATTAAGAAATTCTTCAAAGGTATTTTTTATTTAATGTGCATAACGATCACGTTGTTGATAGAAAGGTGACAACAAGAATGTTAGAACCAGCTGGGTTGGATCTGTGATCTATCTGGGCCTTCTTGTCTCATGCAGTAAATGACTGTTATAGACTTTACATGGGAATATAAAACCTCAGCACAGGAGATTTCTTTTCATACATTTTCTTCCGACTACTTATGTTCAGTAACTTCTCCAGGAGAGGTGTGAATTTGAGACCCAAAGGAAATCACTGCCTATGCAAAAAAAAGAAAAACCGAGTAAGACTGATAAGACTAACATATGCAGAACAGCCATTCCATGAGTATATGAACAGTTGGTTCAGACGTACATCAGAAGCACTAATGAACATCTTTAGGTTTGATTAATGTGAGGATTAGTTGAAGCTTTTGTCCTAACCTTCTGTCTCAGTCCACACCTCCAATTTCGGTCTACATTGTAACATCTGTATTAATAATACAAAGAAACTCTGCATTTTCCAGAAATCTCGTTGACATCACTCAGTGGAGATTCCAGTGGAATAAACCAAAATTCAACACCTGTAAAATAAGTAGTTTATGACTCTTAGTAGGGGAGCACTTAGGAAGCAGTACATTTGCCTTCTGACAATGTTCCCTTCCAATTAGAAAAGAGCAAAAGGAACTTCCCTCTTACTTTCTCCTGATTCAAGGGTGAAAGTAAAACAATTACTCCTTGAAGGTGGTGTAAGTACAGCATAAAAAGAGAAGGAGCATCTCAGCACAGGCATAAAGTGAACATGGGAAAGGATCTAGAAAGATGGAGATTATTTGGATAGCTAGATGTCTGATGGTCACAACTGACCTGTGAGAGCTTTTGAGTTGTCACAGAAATGATGATTGTTTGTTGCTTTGCTGGAACACAGCTTGTAATTCTTACCTAACCTTCAGCACAAGATGTAGGAGCTGAAAGCCAAACTGTGACTGACTATGGCACTACTGGTGTGACTGAGTTGGAGACAAGTTGCTCAGAACTGATTCTCTAACATAAGGTAAGGTGTTTCAGCTTCATCCAGCCAGAGAAAGCCCAGTTTGTTTGCACTCTGAGCACCCAAATGTTGTAGGGATTCTGGAAAAACTGAATGTTCCAAAGCCTCAAAAATGTGTTGAATATGCCTTTTAAAATCACATATAGTTTTATACTCTCCAGAGTTTTCACTTGTTTGGGATCTGTACAGGTTATTAGAGTAAATAACAAATATATAAGTAACACACAGTATAATTTATCTTGGAATATGTAGTACTGTGTGATGATGGTGTCTTACTAATAAATTTCATTATTGGGAGATTGTCAAGAGAGCTGACATTTGGGGAATACTACAAAGAGGTCTCTATCTCCCTGATATTACCCAAAAAAAAAGAGTCAGAGGAACAGAGTTGGATTTTGAAATATCAAAACTGCTACCACTTTAAAATGACATTTTTGTTCTAATAAAATGTTTGGCATTTTCTTATTATTCTGATATTGTCAAATATTATTTTTAGAACATTTTAATGAAATTTTCATATTTTGTCTTTCTTCCCAAAATTTGATTTCAAAAGATTTTGAAATATTTTTTGTTTTCTGGAAGATGGATACCCTATATTTGAGCAGTCCTAGTCTGTACATTTTACTTTAACATTTAACTGATCTGTAACCTACAGAAATGCTCTTCACTGAAAATTAATGCCGGGTCCAGTGGTTATATAATAAATGCCAACAGCTGTCAAAAGCAGAGTGAAGCAAAAGGGGGGGAAAAAGACAGTAATTGTCTTATAAGACTGCCTCATGGTAATTCAAGAAACATTCTGCAAATTCCACCTCAGTGGGGGGGTATGAAATAAAACCCACATTATGATGGATTGGGAAAACCTGGGGTGGCCCGAAGCTACTTTCTCTGGGATGATTTCTTCCCCTTTATTTTTATTTTCTGATAGCTTCCCTAACTCTAACAAGAGTAGAAAAAAATGGAGACAGGAAAATGTATGACCATGGTAAAGAGAAAAAAGAAGGGGGAAAAAAATCTTTTGCAATATCAGATAATCTTGAAATACAATAATATGTCTTGCAAACCTGTGAGATCTATAGCTGGTTTATAACTGATCAATTTTCCACCCAGGTTTACAAGAAAAATAAAGACCACTATAGTTCATAAATCAACATTTCTTAAGGTACTTGTATGTTTTCTCTCTCGTGAAGGTTAGTGGTTTCAAAAGTAAGCTATAAAAATCAACGCAGTCAATGAAACTGAGGCATAGTGGCAGAAGGGCATTTGTAGGGCCATGTGCATATAAAGAAATACTATTTATATACTATATATTAGGTAACCATAATTAGGTTTTGAATTTCATTATCTAACAAATTATTATTGATGTCTATAAAAGCAACAAAGTATTTTGATCCCATGTTTTTTGGCAATCTCATTGACAGTTCTATTTTTATAGAGTTACAAACAGACCTAAGCCTTAGAGAACGGGTTATCTTTCCTGTTGTGAACTGGCCACCATGGAGACTTTTCTCTCACTTTACACTGAAGTTGAGTTGTTGGAGGGACACAGATATCTGTGAGGATTCCATGAGCAACAATAGTGACTGTGCAGGACCAGATGTATGTATTCCTGACCAAGGTGTTACAAATCATTGGACCAAACCAATGGCTTGTTCTCTCTTTGGAAGGACTGTACCCTTCTGGCATTTAAATATATAACTAGCTGTGTTCTCCAACACTTTCCCAGTCTTTTTAATGGGGCTGCCAGAAGAACTGGGAGACTCCGTGGCTTTACTGGGGCATTCTGAAGCACAGCTCTGTAACTGCTCTACCTGGAGCACTCAAAGGAGTGCAGCTATCCCACAGGTACCCTTTTCACCTCTCTCTTTACAGAAGACTGGAACAATATCTGTCAGTTATGTCCCACCCTGCTGCCAGGCAGGCCTTTTTGGGTTGCAAAGTTTAGTGGGAAATACACCATCCAAAGTCTGGGGTGAAGGCATGACTGCAACATCTGTCTGTGGGGTTATTGCTCAGAGCTCTTTGCTGAAGGTCAGTACCGAAATTCTTGGTTTGTGGTAGCTGTAGCAGCGTTTGGTTTCACAGCAGGTCAGAAATTCCTGTCTGGAGTCTTCAAGGCTCACCACCCAGCTTAGCTGAGGATCTAAAGCAGCAGGAGCTTGATTTGCCATCATTCAACAAGGCAGAGCCATGTGTAAACCCATATCCATCTATCACCAATTCTTTGTCTAATCCACTTGCTCATATTGCCTCCTGGTTGGCTGTGCACTTTTGTTCCCTTCATTGTATGGAAGTGTTAACAGGTGTAGAGACACCAGCCAGTCATGGTCATCTGTGTGCTCATGCACAAAGTAGTTTTAAGAACAAATTTGCAAAGTGCAATAGACTTATAATATTGGGCTGTGTGTAAACTTTAGGTTCCAGATGCTACAATATTTGGTTTTTGAATCTCTGTATTTGTTTTTTCTGGTTTAATTTAGACACTTAACACCTGAGCTTAATTTTGTCTTTCAACCCCCAAAATCAATGCCTTCTCAGGATCAGCACTCAGTCACCCTGAGCCTGCTTCTGTCCTCCTTTCTTATAATACTACTTCCTCTGGAGTTTTTGTTTTCACAATTTAAAAATTCCTCTGCATGTCTGTTCAGCTATTTTCCTTAGCTCTCTAAGTTTCCTGGGAACCCACCTCCCACCCATATTTATCAAGTTCTGTGCCCCTAACTCCATTATACACCTTAATCTGAAAGAGAAAAAAATTACTCTTCAGCTTGCTCTCCTTTCTTATAATACTACTTCCTCTGGAGTTTTTGTTTTCACAATTTAAAAATTCCTCTGCATGTCTGTTCAGCTATTTTCCTTAGCTCTCTAAGTTTCCTGGGAACCCACCTCCCACCCATATTTATCAAGTTCTGTGCCCCTAACTCCATTATACACCTTAATCTGAAAGAGAAAAAAATTACTCTTCAGCTTGCTTCTGCCAT
>NW_008667543.1:172714-194731 GCF_000695815.1 Acanthisitta chloris | reverse complement strand
CCCACAGTGAGTGCTGGAAGGCAACACGAGCTGCCAAGGCTTTAAGAGGTACAAATCTCTGGATTCCTGAGCAGCTCACTGCCTGGGTTGGTTGCTCTCTATGTTGCATCTGAAGTTTGAAGAGGAAATTGTGTTTTCACACGTGAAGAAAATATACCTGACAGTTTTGAACACTGAAAGATAACTGAGACTGAGCAGTGCAACTAAGGTGGCTTTGTAAAGTTGCTCTGCAGCACTGACAGCCAGTCAGTGTAGTTGCTTAATCCAAATACTTTCACAGTTAGAATGTGTTGCCAGAAAAAGGAAATCACCTCTTGAGGTGCATTATCTCCTCTCAAGACTGTCCTGGGGGCACTTACTCATTATCCTGGAATAAAACAAATGAAAGATTTCTTTTAAAAAAATATTATTCAATCCATTTGGAATCCCTGGAGCTGAGTATTTTACATTTTTGTGGCTTGATAAAATAAAACCAGCAATTAGTTTACATGTATTTATCATTTATGGTTCTTTCCTTCTCTTTGCAGCTCATTTTGAATACTATAATCCTGACAGATTAACTTTCTTACTAAAATTATTATTATTTCCTGGAACTATGAATGAAATAGGAGAATGTGTTCACTGTGACTGATGGAAGGAAATCTCATTCTGCTAGATAGTATTTTAAGCTGATTCCCTCACAACAAAACAAACCCACAATAAACTGTAACAACAACCAAAAAAAGCAACCCTGTGGACAAATATCCATGTATATATTTGCTTCTGTGAATTTATGTCATTTTTTCAGCAGCAGTTTTTGAATCTGGCTCATTTTAATAACTCTGAGAAGGGATAAATATTCCAAATATTCCATGAAGGTCAGTGAAAACATGTAGCATGATAGAGAAAAAAAATGGCCCAATAAGGCACTGGTAGGGAAAATGGCTGCAGGGTGACTGCAGTGCACCTGAGAACCCAAACAGTGCAGAGACTTATAAAAACTTCATCCAGGTGCCATCAGACCTTATAACAAATCAGAAGACAGGAAATCTGTGCTGTTTTCTATATCCACAGATTAAGGGACTCCTTGCTTTAGAGCATATAAGAGGCTGGTTAAAAATCTGATAATGGTAGACAATATTGATTTGAGTTTTCTCCATTTTTTCACCACCTTGACATTTCACTGTTCCTGGTATATCTGCTTTGTACATGTGGGATGGTGTTCAGTCAAAGAATCACAAAGCCCAGCATATAAAGTCAGTGTAATATTGAATTCTCTTTCTCATTCGCTAAGTATTTGCTCTACAAGCTCTCACAGGATAATTTCTGGCACAGTCCAAGGAAGTTGTACCTAAAGGTGAATCTGCACTGTGTGCAGGTTGACAAACTCCTTCAAACTCTGATTGTGCATCTTGTGACATGAGTTAGAAAGCTGTTTTAAAATGTAGTTGCTAAAAATTGAGGCCTTGGGTAGAAGCTCAACCACCCACTTTGGCTGAAAAGTTTCTATCTGCAGGGTTCTGGTGGTTCTTTCAGCAAGGGGAACAATTTTTGCTTTAAAAATGTCACTCCATTAAAAGAAGAATCTCATTTTGAGAGCAATTGTCAGTAAACAAATAATATGAACCTGTGGTTCTTATGGACTGTTTTGACTGGGAAATTTTCTTCTAGAATCAGAGATTTTAAGGCCAGAATACACCTTCTAGGTAACACAAGAGGTAGAAAGTGAGGTGGTTCCCATTCTGCAGGCTACAGTTTTACTTTGCATTCATTGTGCCTAATAAGAGAACCAAATAATCACAAAAGCTAGAATATCTGTTGCATCTTTCAATATTTCACTTGCTCTCAAGCTTTTCTGTAATGCAATCTTTGATCTGCTATGCTTTTTTTAGCCCTTCACATCCTGGAGCTCTTCTGCTTGTAAGCCTCCTAATTTACAGAAACGTAGTTAATTGTAACTCTTTTTCAGATCCCTTTTTCTGCGAATCTTGCCCTTAAGGTTCTATTGCTACTAGTGATAATTTGGTCTATCTCAATGAATTGAACCTTTGGTATTTTGTCCTTTCACACAAGTAATTTTCATCTGAGACAAAAGACCAGCTACTTCTGGAAAATAGCATAGATATGGAGGTGCCAGAGAACTGGTTGGATGATCTGCACATGTTAGGTGAGCAGACACTTGGCACTCCCTTCTAGCTCTGGTGGGCTCGGACTGTAGGTTTGCAATGGTAACATTTTCCTCTAGGACTTGTCCATTGCTCTTCCTAATTTGGTTTATATTGAATTTCAGGGGGAAAAAAAGAAAACTGTGTTGGGTGAGCAGTGCATGTGAAGCTCTGCAGTTCACACCTGAAGCAAACTGGAAGGATGTTGCTGTCAGCTGAACGGAGATGTGGGCTGCCTGTGCATGCAGCTGTGGTTGTGTTGGGTGATCTGGGAACCCGTGCAGGCTATACAGAACTTCAGCCTCCCTCTTATGGTAAAACTGCAGCTGACACAGGGCCAGAGTATAGACACTGCTCGAGCTGATAGCTCTGGGCATTTCTGAAAAGGGAAATTTGCATTCCATTCTTGGACAGTGTAGTACATAACTTTTCCAGTGCATATGCCTGGGCTATTTTCATTTTGTAATTACCATCCTTACAAATTTACTATTTGCCATTTTGTTTGCACTAGCAAGTGTGAACATAAAATATCCAAAGCCTTTGTAGCTTGTTTTACAGAGGATTATTGCAGGCCTAGATATAATATTTGGGATCTGCAGCGAGAGATATGGCTTTCAAGAGGCATCCCGACACTGACTTGGCACTCGTGTCCCACCTGCTGAATGCCAGTGGGATCCTGTCCATTGCTTTCACAGGCTTTGGATCCCACCCAGAGCATTCTCAAAGATGGGCAGGAACTGAGAGTGTGGGCTGGATTAGGAAATCACAAACAGTTCTGAGAGAGGTTTTCTTTTTCATCAAAATTTATTTTTTTTTGTCAACATTTTCTGAACAGCTAAAGCAACAACTGCTCTGGAAATTAGAGAGTTTATATCATCCTGTACAGTAATTTGTGCTACATACCCAAATTCAATTTTCATGCCATAATGTCTCCTAAATAATTTTGAAGGTACATCATAAACCTTAACAGTTTTTGGAAAATTAAAGAGTAGTTTTCTTTAAGAGTTCACTTTGTTTTGCACTAATTTCCTCTAAAATCTAGAATACATGTTTCTAAAACCTTTATACTACTTAATAGCAGGGTGATGGTTACTATCTGTTGCTCTCTTATGCTACTTGGACACTGGAATTTTGCAGCAGTTTTTAGTGGTTTTCTTCCTCTTTAAGCAGAATCAAAACCTCAGTGCCTATTTTCCTTTGCCTGTGCTTCTTTTTGTTTCCACGTTGTAGAAAAGCAGCTTTATCTTTTCCTTCTCGTGCAGTTTGTATGTTCAAAGACTGTTGTGTTTTTGGCTAGAAACTCCTAGAAATTTGAACACAGGTATATTTTCCCCATTTTGACCATTCATCTTCTTAATCTGCTGCTGCTTACTTTCACTGATGGCACAGTCCTTTTCTCTAACAAAGCCTATATTCATATGCATCCTACTTACTCTACTGATCACCTTGGGTGTTTAACAACACTTGCTCCTGCTGTCATTTCCTCACTGACATAACCAGGAAGAAATCCCTCTCCCAGGTCCCTCATGACTCCGTGGGCTGCATGTGGCTGTGCAAGGTGGACTCCCTAACTACTAGAAAGATTCAAATCAGCATCTGCTACTTAAAGCATCTTGTATTCCCGTTGTAGGTTTTACCCCAGTGAGTATTCCAAGTCAAACAATACTGTGGTTGTGAATTGTCTCGCTTGCAGCCTTATTTCTCATTCTTGGCTTGTGTCCTAGGCCAGGATCCAGAGCAGTCGCTGACTACAGTGATACAAAAGAAAACACACCACAAAAGAAACATTTGCACAATCCACTTGCAAGCACACTGCTCCTGTTGTGTGTTTCGGCTGAGCTGGCGCCCAAAATACAGGTAATTTAAATCTCACAGGATTAAAAGTAAAAAAGCCCCAAGCAAACAGAAAGTTGAACTCCTTATAATCTCTTCCTTTTTGAACAAAGAGGAAACAGAAGGGAAAAATCTTTTAGATATTCAGTTTAAGTGCTCTCAAATCTAAGAACTGTGACTGAGAAACACTTAAAAATCCTCATAGCCCTTAGTGTTTACCTGAACTGCAGTGTTACTAAAACTCAGTTGACCTTCTTCCCTCCTCTCAAAAGGACACCAGACCTCTGTACTAGAGAGATTACTGCTTGCAAGTGAGACAACCTTCTTCAAAATTTGTGCCTGAAATTAGTTTGAGGATTTGCTGGAAAACTCCATTTCTGGTGCTCTTTACAGAACCTTAATAACTACAGCAGCAACCTAGGCAGTAGCCTTTTTCTAGGACTACTCATGGATGTTCTCAATTCAAGATGATACTCTGGATCTCCTAACTAATTTGGTGTCCTAGAAATCTGCATGGTTCCCCCATGGAAGCGCAGAAAGATTTATCAGTTCCCCAGACAGTGTGCCCCCTTCTGTCCTACCACTGTAGAAGGAAAATAAGGAAGGAAAGTACAGCCCTACTGAAGACAAGTGGAGTTTTGTTTAGAAATGGTCTTCAGGAAATGGCAAAGGGACATGGTTCTAGCTCTTAACAGAACTGAAGGAAATAATAACAACAATAAACAACAAAAATAGCTAGAAATAAGTAAAAAAAATGCACAGAGGAGATGGAAACAGAAGTTGCACAGAAAATTATTTTTTGGAGATAATTGAATGCTGTAAGAAATTGCATCTCAAGATGAAGGCATGAGTAAAGAGAGGAGAGAAATGGCAAAATTAAAAGATACATTAAGGAAAAGTATTCTAAGAAAAAATGCAGACACTGAAATGTACCAAAGAGAAAAGGCAGACAGCAAAAATAGGGTAGACAGCTTAAAAAGAAGGAAAAACATGAAATAATAGGAGGGTAAGGCACAGATTAGATGACTGGCTATTCTGGAACTCAGCTTGATGCCACTGGGTTTTTTTCATTAGTGTAAATTAACCAGTCTTCACTTACACAAGCATCTCTGGACAAGTAGTGGCAGAAGACATTTCCCTCTGGCAAATTCAGCATGCCAGGATTTTCTGAATGGGGAAGAACTGGTGTCTTGGATTTAAGCTACTCCCACATGTCTCTCTGCTTAGATCATGTGTGGAGCACAAGAACTTGGGGTTTCTTTACTATATTCCTGCAATGTAATTATTTTTGTTACTCCAAATGATGATACAAATCTTAATCAGAATGTAACAGATCGTTCACAGTAGTTTCAAGCTTCCCTCCCCAAAACCAGCCAGTATTAAAATTAGATAAATGTTTTGTATGCTGGGATTCAGGAAGGATGCTGTGTTCTCACTGTGCAGCTGATCACTTCTCTGCCACTGGCTCTTGCCTCATCACTGAGGGTTTGGTGGATGAATGCAAGACTGTTTTCTCTGTTTCCAGCCCCAATCCTGTACTTGGGGAAGACACTCTGTTGCTCAGAACATTTGCCTGGGGGCAGCAACAGTTCCCTGCTCTGCTGCCAACTGCCCATGCAACCACCAGCAAATCCTTTTGCCTCTCTCGGCCTCATGTCTGAGGCAGCACATCCAATGGGCTGCGATGGGAGCAAACATGTTAAAGCTTCTCAAGGGGAGTCAAGTGTGTTTAGCCTCCCATGGCTAAAACCTCTTAGCTCCCAGTGGCACTTGAAGGTGTTAAGGCCAGTGAAAAGGCAGCAGCAAAGCCTGGTTTCGAGCTACTGAAATGTCAGGGGTAAGGACTTGGGGCGAGAGGAGCACACTTGGAGCACAGCTGTGCAAACCGCTTCACTGACCTTTGCAATGCTCCTTGCTGTGCACTCGCCTTTCCCCAGCTCAGCCACATCTCTTTTGTTCCAGCAGTGCTGCTACTCAGCGCAGAGCTGGGCCTGGTGCTTTGTTAGGTCTCTCCTTGGTGCTGGCACCAGAGACATTTCGCTTGTCTCTTATCTGGCCTCCTTGCTTCACCTTTTCTCTATCGCCCGCAGTATTGTGCCACAGAGATACTACCTCGGGATTGACACAGTCCCTCTCCACACATATGTAAATTCTAAATTACCTCATCCTTAATCTAGGAAACAGGCAGCTTTCCATATTAGCCAGCAATCTGTTCCTCCACAGCACTGTGGTTCAGAGAGGAGCCCAATGCCCTTGGCGAGACAGCACTTACCCAACCCTGGCCAAGGAGCTCTGTGCTATGCCACGTCTGGCTCCTGATGCCTGTCTTGACCCCAGTGTACCAGGGTGCTTGTCCTCACCCACAATCACAGGTGACCAACACAGGGTACTGCCATTTCCACAGGTGTGATAGGGAGACTTTGTAAAATCCCCCACTCTGGGCACCGCAGTTTTACCTGATTACCCTGGTTATCTCTCTGCCTTCAGAGTCCTTCTGCCACTGGCAGCTTCAGTGCAGCCAAACCAGGTGCAGTACCACTGTATGGTCATTAAGTTCATCCCATTTCTGTGCTCCTGTTACAGCTGACTGTCAATTAAACTGATTGTTCACATGCATTTTCATGTGCTGCATGCTTAGATATTAGCACACCTAACAGGAGAACACGAGAAGCATGTGCTCAGTGACAAATTGAAATGCAAGGGAATAAATTAGCATCTTCCTTTTAAAAAAGCATGCTTTATTAACACGTGTTTTGTTCAAAACTGAACAGAGAAATCCAGGCATTCATGTCAAATGTAAGCAATTGAATTATCTTCAATATACCTTGATAGCAGTTGAGAAACTGGTGTTGTTTTCAATGTATTTCACAACTGGTTGCCTTGAAAAACTGCTTAGTGGTATACAATGTTTACCATTAACTGAGAAGATGATGTGGTGCCTGAATGGAGAATTATCGAAAGGGTGTTTATTGTCTTCTTGCTGCCTTCCCTACGATTCAGAGGCATGAAGGAATCGTGCTGAGTGCTGCCCTGCCAAGGCGCTGTTTTCACTGCAGCCACTAGTGAGTGCTCTTGAATAGTTTTTCAAGGCAGAGAGTCCTTGAACCCCTCTGTACAGCAAAGTCTGGATCTCTGGGTGAATTTGTTGGAAATAGGAGAAAGAATGTGATTTATGAGGGGGAAATGTGGTACCACCGGTGTGGAGGTGACTGCCCCAGACAGAGCATGAAACGGCCACAGCAGCAGATGGAGTGGTAGGGACTTGGCTTTATTGAGCAGGATTAAAAATAAAATCAGTGTGCTGACAATCTGCATCTCGCAGTCACTTTTATTTCTATCCTCTGGTAATCCTGCAGCTTTGTCAAGAGTTTCTATTCTGCTTGTACCTGCTGTTGCTTGTTTTGTCCTGGGTGTGTGTCCATGCTAGCTCACAGACAGAGACACTTAGGTGGGTCAGATAAACAGCAAATTAGCTTAGGCTGAAGTCTGAGCCTTGTGCAAATAAACATAGTTAGAGTGGACTGAAAAGGTAATGATTTACTAAGACTTTGAAGAAACAAGTCGTCAGTTATGGACACATGCAACTAAACTTTTTGATATGAAACTTCACCAAGAGAATACTTTTACACTGACTGAGGCTTGATACTGTCCTATAATAACATGAAGAATTTGCATTTACATGCTTGGACAGAGGCTGAGACATTAATTAATGGAAAAGAGACAATGGAAACTTCTAGCAGTATGTGATAATGCAATTTAGAAGATGCATGAAGCATCTCTGGATGTGCCAAGCTCTTTCTACTCTTCTGGGATAAAAGTCTGTAAAACTGAGTGGTTCAGATATCCAAGTTAGTTTAAAAATTCTGTGGAAAAGAAACAAGCTTTATTGCTTTTGATTCTTAGTTAGTCATCACCAGTTAACTCCAGCACTCATTTTCCTCCACCCCCTCACCCTACACAATTCAAACTCATTGTAATTAATTTTATGGCCTTTTTAGCAAAGGGAGACCTCTACATTTTATGCTACATTGCACAAGCAATTGAAAGTTGCAGATGAAAAAAACCCAAGCACCAAATGTTTAGCAGGTTTTTATTCTATTTTAAATGAGCAACCTATTTAAATCAATTATCAGCTTAAAATGAGCAGCCTGATCTAATTAGTGTTAGCCCCTGGTGGGTTAATGAATGAAAGGGAGGTGCTGGGCAGATGTGCTTTCCCCCAGGATATTCTTATACTGACCACATTGACACAGAATCCTTCTAGGTGGGAGAATTTTATCAAATAAAATTGCCGAAACCCAGAATTAGAAGATGTAGAATGATTAAATCTGTCAGCAGAAGAATGTGTTTTATGGCTTTGGAGTCTTTAGTTGTGTGTGGGTTTTTGCCAGATTTTTTAAGACAGGATTTATTGGTGTGAGATAAGTCATTACAAATCCCAAATAAATTACTTTTAGAATTAGCATATGAATTCATTTTTGTAAGACACAAGAATTAAAGCTACTTATGGAAAATGCCAACTAAAAGCTTCAAAATCTTAGTCAATAAGCATAGATCAGCTCCTACCCATCATTTCTGTTCCTCTCTCCTGCTTCTCTGTTCTCTAGTTACTTAAACATAATGTCCTCTGAGCTTTATTATGTAGCCAATTAGTAAGTTTAATATAGTACATGCAAGTATAAAATATGATAAATATCACTAAGTGTGGCAAAGGGAGAAAATGATGTTGTTAATGAATGGTATTATTTTCTTATCCCTTTGATGCATTTGCTGACTACTCCACTGTGAGTGCACAGATGTTTGCATTTTTGGAAGATGACATTTCTGGAATCAAATGCTAAGTTGTTGGTACATATTACAATTTGCTACTGTGCAGGATTTCTAGGTTTCTTATTCTGCATGTTACTTCTAAAGTGGGTCCCACTGCTTTCCCCTCCTTCCCTGTATTTCCTCCGGCCCATGTGGGTCCATAAAGATGAGTGGGTCACACCAGGAGCTGTGAGGTATCCCCAGGAGTCCATCTGCTGCACTCTCCACTGGGGGTTGTATCCTCAGTGGGTCACACCAGGAGCTGTGAGGTACCTCCAGGAGTCCATCTGCTGTACTCTCCACTGGGGGTTGTATCCTGCTCTACGAAATCTGACTGGTGGGTTGCCTTTCCCTTTTACAGACATAATACTGTTTTTTCAGATCCCCATCAGTCTGTTCAGAAATACATTTATCTATACATGAGAGACTATAACATTTACAAATATTCTCAAACAGCAACAAAAATACTGACACGTTGACACTTGTGTATTACTCCTGGATCCTCAGGCTCTGTTAGATGAATAATCAAGGCTCCTTAAATTTCTCTGTTTAACTGGGACAAATAGATGTTGATCAATTATAACACTGTTGGACAAATTTTGGAGTGTTTGATAGTATAAAGTCAGCTTTAAATGTAGAAAAACTCTCTTTTTGCTGTTTTGAAACATTTTGAATGTTTTGGAACAGTCTACACACTGTAAGAAGTGAAATGGTCTGATGGTCAGGGGCCACTGAGACTTCAGCAAAACAACTGGTTTACTAGAGGAGAATTTTCATTGCTTTGCTCAGTGGTATGCACACATATCTGTCAGAAAAGGTAAAAAGGATTTTTAAAAGATGGGTGTGAAAATGTCCTTTTAAATTCTCCAACTAAGTGCATCAGCAGATATATTAAAAAGCAACTGTGTGGGAGCAACCATTGACCCACTTGCTCTTCCCTGGTTTTCAATTTCTTTTTCACTTCCATATTCCAGGCATGTTTCTCAACTTTAAAACTTTATGCCTTTTTATTTATAAGGGGATTATTTTCATTGGTACAGAAGGGCTTGTAAACAGAATGATACACGTAATTACAGAATATTTATATTTATTTGGATGCTTTAATGTGGAAGTTTTAAAACACTTGCTAAGTGATATTGGCATGGTTTGAAAAAGCTAAATAAGCTGCAGAGTCTGTCATTTGAAAAGAACATGAGAAGTATGTTTTGGGGTTTTTAAATCAAATGCTAGTAAGCTGCAGAGTCTGTCATTTGAAAAGTACATGAGAAGTATGTTTTGGGGGTTTTAAATCAAATGCTAACTTCAAGTTTTTTGAGGAGAATATCTACTGCCTTTTGGGGAGAGAAACCAAGAAAAATAATTTCTGAGGGCTTTTTTTTTCCTCCTTTTGAAAGCAAAATGAGAACCCAATAGATAATCATAGTTTCACCATGAGTCATTACAATGATTTATTCAATTAACCTCATGAATATAAGCCCTATCATTAAATAAGCTAAATTTGAGTGCAACAATTACAACTTTTGCTAACTGGAAGCTGTGTAAGTATTAAGTGTTTAAATATACCAATATTGGAGCATGATAATTTTTAAACATAATTACCTCTTTTATTATATTTTGATTAGATTAAAATTAATGCATTATTAAGCCATGATATGTTCTACCATCTAGACCTCTGTATAGACAAAGATAGGAGTTCCCCCCCGCACACGCCCTTTTCTCAGGTCTAAATTAATTAAATTCCCTTTAATTATAATTTACTAAAAAGCTCCACTTTCACCACTATTATTTCTTTTGAACTTTGGAATTCAAAAAAATAGAGGAAAAAAAAAAGCCAAACCCTTAAAACGGCCTTTTGCGGGAGAACTGAACTGTCAGCGAATTCAGGCAAAATTAATTATTTCAGCTTGATAAACCTTTTCATCTATTTGACTCCTTGTACAGAAAAGCCAATTAATAATGTCAAACATGCTTTGCCTCCGGGGACCGGCGGGTTGTAATGAGTGTGTTTACCGCGAGTGGCTATAACGGGGAGAGCCGCGCGGAGCGGAGCTCTAATCGCGCCACACCTGTCAAGCTGAGTCTCATTATCTGTGTACCAAGGGCAAACCTCATTTTGTCAGGAGTGGTTTTCGAAGAACTAACAACTGCCTGGGGAAGCATACAGGACTGTCGGCCAGTAGACGAGTCACTTAATTACCGATCAGAGCAGTAGAAGTGAATTCCTAATGTTCTTTAGTACCGGCCCAGCTAATCACCAGGATGTGCGTCTCACCTTATCAGGGTGCCTGGACCAACCATTCATTTTCAGCATGGAGCTAATTCACCACGTTCCCCTGTGCTCTGATAGGCTGGGATGGATGATGTTGCTCTGTACACAGCTATTCATCACACGCACATTATCGCACCACTGTAGCTGATCCGATTGCCTCTTCCCCTTCCGATTATTAGCTGATAATGGGGTGGCTCTTGGCGAGGGGATGTCACCTCTGGGGTGACCTCGGTGCTCCCTCTGCGTGTGCCTGCACACGTGCAAACACAGCTCCCCAAGACAAATGAAGGGCTGACCTTGGAATGGATTATATTTCGAAAGCCATGTATACACATTACCTAAGCCCTCAGAACTTCCCCATGGGGTAAATAGTATTATCCTTGCTTTACATATTGGGAATGGAGACAAAGTTCTGTCCTGTGACAAATTTAGCTCTCTGCAGGGCAGTCAAAGAGTGCAGTGTCCTCGGGAGAAATTCTCAAGGACTAGGTGCTGATGTGGTGCCTCCCATGCCTCCAGAGCTGTGATGGCTTCACTGTCTCTGGACCCTGGGAGCATCTCAACATCACTTCAGCTTAGCTTGTTTGTAGCTAAAACAAGTGGGAATTAGAAAATGCAAGAAGCACATTGGTTTTCTCCACAGGAGCTGATCATGTTGGAGTCTCCCTGAGCCCACTCTGAGCAGTATCAGTTCAAATGCACAATATGCAGGCAGGTGCCAGTTCCCTGTTCAGGTGAGGTACTTTGCAGTTTTCACTGGGTTTCTCAAATAACCAAGGGTTGCAGAAAGGGGCTGGTGAAGGCATCATTAGAATTGGAGAGATTCCCAGCACAGATTATCAGCCTATACTTCATTTCCTTATTGCCATGTATTTTAGCAATACTGTTCTCTATACAGAACATACTGCTGTTCTTAGGAAGTTGATTCTTTCTTACTCTATTTGCAGATGACAAATGATAGGAAAAAAATGCCATGCAGGAAAGTTTTGCTTAGCATATGCTAAACTAAATGGGGTGAGACTGTTCTGAAAGTCTGGATTGTTAATAGATATCAGAAAATCCAAAGTGACTGCCCGCCAAAAGAGATTTTGCTTTTCATTTATTGCAGAATAGCTGCTGAAGTCAAAAAGTCTGTTTGTCACATATATAAAGAGTAAAAAGCCTCATAAACATTGAAAAATAATGTAAACAAGAGAACTCTTCCCCCCTCCACAGGAAATTCATCACCATCATCACCAAAAAGAAATGGTAGAAGAGATTTATGGATGGTTCTGTTAGATGACAGCAAACCATCTTTGCCTGATGGTTGGAGCTGTGGATGGGTGTTTGACAGCAGATATCCACAGGCTATTTTCTGGACGTTGTGTTGGGGACCACTCCTTGGACAATGGGGTTTTTGTTAATCTTTTTTATAAATCTTTATTTTGTATTGTGGCAATGAATTGTCATGCTCTGACGTGACAGATGCACTCACCTGCCACCAGTGTTCTCAGTGATCAAGCAAAGTGAACTCTAATTCTAGCCAAATTAATGCAAATAAGAGGGAGATGAGCGGGGGAAGAGGGAAAACTGAGGGAACACCAACTACTCAAATATCTGTTTTCGTGTCAGGCATCCACATGCAGGAAAAATTCATTTCCCTTGTGCCATGGCTTATCTGCCAGGGAGGAGATTATGGCAGTCAAATGAAAACAAGCACAGATACTGTCAGCATAAAAATGTCCCCAGAGCAGTTTGTGAGCAGGAGGATCTTGGGCCAGGTCAGCAAGATTCTATCCATGTGGACTCCTATTCTCTGCTGAACTATCATAGTTCCAACAAGCTGGGACAGCATGGGAGGTTCACTGCTGAGCTGGGAGCTTCTCTCGACATTTAGCTCTGGGAACACAAGTCACACCAGGTGGATGTTTATTGGAGAAGCTACTGAGGAATGGTGGATCCAGAGGCTACAGACTGCAGTCAAAATACTTCTGTTTTGTTCTGCATTTCCTTTCTTAGGGCACAGTCCTCCAAAGCAGTTAAACATGTTGAAGTCAAACTTACTACCAGTTTGTGCACAGAGTAAGGTCTAGTATTTCACCTCAACTTAAGGCAACCTTGGCTAATTTTCTAATAGGATTTTGCACAGTCAAAATTAGTGGAAAGCAGCAGAAGGAATCAAAGCAATGAATTGGGAAAAAGGAGGGCCTTGGATAGCTGGTAAGACAGAAGTGAACCTTGTAGCAGAGGAAAAAACAGATGCTTTGCCTTGATTGTTCATCTTCAGTCTCATTATGACTTTCAAGCTGTCATGTTACTTCAGCTTTATTGGTTTTGGTTTCTCTTCCCAACTTTCAATGCAGATGATACCCTGATTGCTCTATTCTCAGGCCAAGTACAGCCTGACCTCTCCCTTTAATGCAGAAAGTGGCATTCATCTCCCTCTTACGCAGGCAAAGGGTGAAGAAGAGGTCAGCAGCCCTAATAATTGCATCTTGGACCTCTGTTGGTATGGTTATATGATCTTTTGTTTTCTGTTTTATGACTGACAAGTTCTGAAAAACCTTCTGGCAACACTCAGCTTTTGCAAAATTGATAATTTTAGCTGGAAGGAAACTTTTGGTAATGCTAATCTTTTAAGTTTTCAGTGGGGGGAACTTTTATAAAATGTATCATTCCTAATCCAACTGACCCACATCTAAAACTCTAAATGCATTGATATGAACTATAGAATTGGAAGTAGTTTGATACAATTAACTACATGTGTGAGCCATAGTAGTATTGGGAGGCAGATGTGGTTTGGATGCTTCATGCCCCTGTGCTCTTTATGGGCCATTACTATCCATATTTTTTCTTTTCACCTAACACATGATAGGCACTGTGGGGTCTCTTGGGAAAGTGGCTTGCTGAGAGAGAGAGGTGGGAGGGACACCAAGCTGTGACACTCAGGAGGTGATGGGCAGCTCTCACTTGGCTCATGTTGTAATGCTTTGTTACAAAAGCACACTCCCCAACTCCTTTCTTTTTCCTCCCTCTCCTTGCTCCAAGAAAGAAACATTTCACATGTATCTGAAGAAAAAAATCTCACTCTTACTTCTTTTTATTCATACTGGAGGCAGACTGTGTGTGTCCATAACAGTAGCTGAATCTAGAGATGGTGCTGGAAGTTTCCAAGTTGAGCTCAGTCTACATTTCAATGCTGTCAGTTGTTAATGCCTCATTTGACTTTTGAGGGCTTAGGGAATTGAGATATAGGGGATATCTAAACCCTATATCTTAAATTCTCTCTCTCTATGTGATCTCTGTGATTGATATCTCATAACTGCCTAGCACAAGATGTTGTTGAGTCCCAAGGAAAGGACAGAGGAACAGTAAGAAAAGAGGTAAGATTTGACCAAACTTTCTTAAATTTCAAACACTTGGACTTATTTTTCTCATCCTCTCAAGACTTTCAGGGAAGTAATTCTTGAGGTTTAGCAGAAAATAGTGTCTGATTATTCTCTCCATATCAGTCAGGCCTCAAGTCATACACAATATCCTAAAATCAGCTGTTGCCTTTGTCATGCAGCCCAGAATTTGGTTTGATTTTCTTTTTGGTTGCTGCATTTTCCCTTAACCACACACTTAATCTGATGTACATTATCAGTCCCTGATCTCATTACCTCCTTCCTTGAACTTGCATGTTGCTTGAACTGTCTTAGAGGGAAGAATGCCCTTAAATGAGTCAGTAATTCAATTCCAGCAACAACTTTATGTATTTGTCCAGGTTTTCTGAATATCCTTATAAGAGGTTAAGCAGTCCTGTGCTCATGTTATCTATTAAGAGTGTCCTGGATTGGGACTTTTTTTGTTTGTTTGATTGGGGTTTTTTCCCACAAGAGCTCTCTCATATACAGAATTGAAGCCAAGGGCTATGATGCTCTGAGTGTTGGCTTGGTGGTAGAAGGGCAGCACTTTCCAGGAAGACCAGACCTCCCACCCACATTGCTGCACTTATCCAGAGTAAACCTGAAACCTCTTGGAAACCCTGGGATTTGCAGGTGCTGCATGTTTGCTTTGTATATAGTCAGGTAGCCTGATCCTTTCCCAAAATACTGTTTTTGCCCTGCCCAAACTGCCTAACTGTGGTTGTGCTACACCAGATGTATAAAGTAAGATGCTGGAAAGTATGTAACTTTTCTCTGATATGAAGAGACACTGAACACCCTTCCAAATATGGAGAAAAATAAGGTAGTTTTTAAAAATGCTATGGTCTGTAATGCTAAATATAGGCAGAATCATAACAGAAAGAAGGTTCTATATGTTTTTGCCAAGCTTACTGACTTAAATAATTCTCTCATTCTATACTTAATGATTGCCAGACATGGTTCATGACACAAAAGTAATTTTGAAGAGAAGACTTTAAAATTCAAGCTTTTCCATCCAGGAATCAACAGAATATCAAAACATTCAGAGTACCTTATTCTGTCAAATATGTAACAGTCTTACCTTTTCTTTTTTTTAATTTATTTTAGAGTTGCCACTGTGACATTCAGGTGCACTGTAGCTCAAGAAAAAAAAAGAAAACAAACCCAAAAAACCCCAACAAAAGCTTGAGTCCTTATGAAGTGTTGGAATTAGGGATAGCTGCTAATTTGTGGGCACTCTGAAAAAAAAAGCTGTGAACCTGGAAGAAGCACAGTTTTAACGTAAGAGGCAGAAGGGAAAAATCTAAGATTTATAAATTAACACTGACCCATTTGGATCCTTGTTGCCTGAAAACAGATCAACTTGTTAAAATACATTTGGGAAAATGGAAGCTGGCTCCTAGGCATAATGTTGCACATACCAAGTTCCAAAGCAACGTGAATTTTCGTTCTGAAGTTGTTCTTAGTTAAATGATGCCACAGCTAGAAGCAATACTGGTCTTGGATAAATTCAGGAGTGGGTGCCACCCTAGCAGAAAACCAGGTTTTTACTACAGCTCTTTATGTTCAGAGCACAAATCACTCCTCTTGAAGACCATGTGTCCTTTTGTCCCAGAAGGAAGTGTGGGATGCTCTGTGAAAAACAGCTCGCTTGCTCCTGAGGCAGCATGGTTAAAACATCTCAGTAGTGTCCCAGAGATGTGTGTTTCAGCCTTGAGACAGCCCCTGGCATGGGGCCAGTGGGTCTCTGTCCAGTGTCAGGAGTCAGCAGCAGGCAAATACGTAGGCAAGACACAATACTCTCTTATGTGCCACCAGCTGGAGAAGCTACTGTGCTTCACCCACCCTTTGGGCCTGCTAGCCCTCCATCAACCACAGCTATGCTCTCTGTTAAAGAACAAAGTTCATGAAGTCTCTCAATGGCATTGGGTTTCCAGAAGCACAACTAATACCCACAAGGCTTTTGCAGAGATCCTTAAGTGTGGTTATAGCTCCAGATGGCTACTCTTGTAGAATCCAAATCCTGCTGGAATCAGAGTCCTTTTTATGCAGAAGAATGGTTGAAATGAGCTTTTGTTCTCACATAGCCTCTCCCTGTCTGTCCTGAGTCAGTTGTGCAGTGAGTCACTTCCTCTATACTCAGTTTAATCCAACCAGTTTTCAGGAAGTTCACCTAGTAATCTTGCAGTATGAGCTGTACATATTGACCTATAAGGCAAAATGCTGCATCATTGTTTCTTCAGTATAAAAACCCCACTTAAACCTGTAAGTGTAACTCTCCTTTTTCTCATTTGAAAAAGACTTAGTAGCCTGACTATACATGAGGTACTTTTGCTGCAGAAACAGAAATGATCTTGTTCCAAGTGCATTTCCCTTGCCTCTTTTAGAAGCAGAAGTCCAAACACATCAAAGCTTACTTAAATGTGCCTGTCCAGTGGGTGGGAAGGAGAGAATCGCAAAATCCAGGGTGCAGCTGGGATGAAGTGTGTGCTGTGAACATGATTAAATGATTGTGAATGTTGAAATTGTTTCTGTTTACTATGTGTTCCATCATAAAGGTTTATGGGAAACATTCCAGGAATAGGTGAACAAGATATTCCTAACATGAGCACTTCAGGTTCAGAAGTTCAGCTTTAATATGAACATTGCAGATTTGGTTTTTTTCACACACAAAGAGATACTTCTTTCTTATTTCATATAAAATATGCTCAGCAACCTGTGCTAATGGTTTCTTGGCCTGTCTGTACTTCTGCTCAGAGGGCAAATGTCCACTAATCTCCAAACTGGGGAAAAGTGTTGAAATACAAATGTACTATCTTCTCTGCACAGGTAAGAAGGAAGGAGTGCAGAGCTCATAACCCACACAGAAAAAACCTTTCTGAGGTGCAGAACAGCCACTCCTGATCTGCCTCTGCTAAATTAAAAGAGCCATATCAAGAAAGTGACAGGAAAAAAAACATCCATTCCTGTATTGGATTAGCACAAACGGAGGGCAACACCAGTTTTAAAGGACATTTGAGTGCTTAACAATGAAATTAGGTTCTTTGTCTTTGAAGCTGCATTAAATCCTCATGATCATGTATCTCTAAGACACCGTTCTTTCATTAACCTGCCCCAAGCAGTAGCCAGTGCAATGCTCTTGACAGACAGTGCTTCTGGTGTTTCCTATTGGTAACAATCATAGTTTATCTAGAGAGACATTTTCTACTTACTTGATAAATGTGTCTGCTCAAGGGCAAGCTGAAGAAGTAATCTAAATACACAATTTCAAGATGACGAGAAAGTTTTTGCATGCTTCCACTTCTTCCAGCCTTGAAGCTGAAAGGAGTTGGATTTTTTTTTGGGAGGAGTATGAAATTTGTGTGTGTGTATTCTCTTTTTCTCTCTGTTGGTGAGCTGAGGGCCTAAGGATGGAAGAAGGAATTTCAAGCCACTTGTGGAAATGCAAGACTGGTGCAGCCAAACAGCAGTCACCTGTTCTAGTGTAATTTTCTCTCTCATCTATGTGCTGGAGTCTTTCCTGAAGCTGGATGTGAGCAAGATGAGAGGGGAATAAAAACACACTTTGGTTTTTGTTTTGGCTTTTTCTGTTAAATGATCTTTAGGGAGTGCAGGTAAAAGTCTGGGCTCAAATTACAGGAAAATGTTAAAACAAGTTAAAGCAAGACATGCTTAAAACAAATTCTTCCAAGCTTAATAAATCCACAAAATATATAAACATCTCTTATACTGCCCAGAAATATGAGAGAAGGGAGCACTTACTGAATGACCAGGAATTGCACTTTTAAGTATCTTTTGCATGTTTCCTATTATGTAAGAAACATATGGGAACAAGACTGAAAATGCTTATGAATCTAACCCATAAAATCTAATCCTGGTAATCATTTATCAAGAGATGTTTTTTATAGAACAACATTGCAGACCTGGATGAACTGTCCTTCCAGTGCTTCATCTGCTGTGCTTTCATGTTAACAAAGAAAAGGATTATGTTACAAAATAAACAAGTCTCCTAATGAATACAAACTATTCTCAACTGTGCTGATAACAAATAGGCCAAGGTTAAAGAGCTAAATAAAGCATGTTGCCCTGAAATGCAGTAGTGACAATTGTGACTTATCATGATCCATTAAACAGAGCTGCTCTTTTCTCTTTTCTCTTTGGGGAATTTGGCAAAAAGATCAGTTTTGCAGCCTCAGAGTTGTAGCACTGCTGCAGTCATTCCTGATCTTGTGGGCATGATAAATTATTTCATGTAGGCAAGGGATCATTTTTGGCATTCATTAAATCACTATTACAGGTCCACTCATTCTGCTTCTTGCTCTGGGTTTGCCACCCACTTTTTCTGCTGAAGAAGTCAGGAAAACAGGGTGCAAAGCTTTTGTGAGGAGTAGCAGGAAAGAGGCACGCAAGAATAAACCTTTGTACGTTGTACAGCTGATATATACTTTTGGGGGATGTTATTCTTGAAGAATAGAGCCTTGTGTACATGTATGTATAGCATGCTTTTAGGATGCTTTAAACTCTATTTTTTGCAGTGAAAAGAAATGAGTAATTAGTCCTGCTGAGGACAGTTCTCTTCAGGAACCATTCAAAGCACATCATCCTGGTTCTGCATCCTGATGGCATTTGCTGTTGGCTTTACTGAGACTTTAAGAAGGAAAAAAGGCTGCATAGGAAGACCCATCACTCTTTATAGGTTTGGAGAGAACTGTAGTAGTGATAGGAATGTTGCTGCGGTCACAAGTGGTGTGTTTCTCTCCAGAGCTGGTCTCTGAGCTGTGTGTATGTTCTCCTGCAGCAGCCAAAGGCATAGTGGATATTTGTCATAGGAGGAGCTGGATCATACAAACGGGATTTTTCTTGTTTTGCCTATGGCTCCATTCAGGCTTGGAAGATGGATTATTTTCTCAGGTCTGCCACAGACTCCCTCTGTATACTGGACAGAGATGAGTATCACCACAGGGGCATCACCACGTGTGACACAGGGGCACGTGGCACAGAAGGGAGTTAAATACCCCTAATCTCCCTCCAGTGATAAGGATGAGCCTGACTGCACATAATCTGCAGGTGCTTCAAAACCTTATCTGTGACTGGATATGATAATTTTCCTCCTTTCCTACTCTCTGACTCTCATGTCTATTTAGGCTGGAAATTCCTTAGGACAGATTGTGTCCCTTGAGGTATGTGTATCTCATACACTTACTCCTGAGATTAGCAAGGTGTTTGGGTGCTTTTAAAAGAAGATGATAGTAAATTTCTCTCTTCCTATCAATATTTCCTATCTATACAGGCCCTGGGGTAATCAAGCAGTAATTCTAGACAGTCCTGTCCTGACCATTTCCTTTACTCTGTTTCATGCATTGTTCTTCATTCTCATCAGCAGAATAACTGGTTTCAGCAAGGTGTCCTTTTCCTTTTGCTGTTATCATGAACTGGCAGCATGCTTGGCTATAAAACTTTTTAGTTTACAAAGTGCTCTAGGAATCATCAAAGAAAATATGCCCTAGAAAGGGATATCACAATGCTGATGATATGATTATAAAAATTCGATTCTGTCAGCTGCTGTTTGCAAGTTACAGAACAAAAGGGAAATAAGTTTGAAACTGCATGAAATTTGAGACACGAAACTTTTAGAAAGCTGCATTGTCCTGTGGTAGATTCAATTCAATGAATTTTAAGGAGGAAGAAAAGTCATACTAACCCATTTCAGTTTCTGGATATAGTATATCATTTTAGATTAATGCTTTTAACATTTCAAGGTGCCATTCTGGAATACAATGATCTATGGTATTCATCAATTTCAACATCTTTTGTTATAAATTAAGAATAGTACCCCCCAAAAGCTCTCAAATCAAATTTGTCATTTGAAATAATAAAAGTAAAGTGTGTCATTCTGACTGACCATATTTCATGTCACCTTTTCTGATTCTCCCAGCTGTGGTACTGCTGTCATTGTTATTAAAAGAGATGGCATGGAAACAAAACAAAAATAGAGAGATTGTGAGGACATGTACAACAATAAAACACTCGAGTGTTTTCTACTTTGTCTAGAGAATTCACCTGTAAAAAGTAATCAAGACCATACATTGTCCTGCAAACATTTTCCAAATGTCTTGCACTATTTGGAGAGTTCAGGTATCTCAGAATATGACTGCACTGTCTGTATTCCCAGGTCTTCTTTGCTGATGTCTCTCGTCAGAACACTTCCTTGTGTGCTGGCTTAACTCTCTTTATCAACATTTTTGCTCCTCTCCAGCATTTGCACTGTAAGCTCTTTGTGGCCAATTTCTATTAGATATTTCTATAGACTTTCAGGGACATTTTCCTTTGAGCTGTTACACAGGAGCAAGGAATAGCTTTCTGTTGTGTAGCAGACACCTGCTCTCAATGGATCTTGACCCTTGAGTAGCATTTCTACTGTTTCTGACAATTTCAATTTCCCATTATGGATATCACCCTGGTGTGATTTCACTTTTTCTATAATGTCCTTCTGCACTAGGATTTCACCCCTAGTGTTTACTCACTGCTCACAAGGAGTGAGTAAAATACAAACACAAACACAAAAACTTGGCTTGGGTACAATTCTTCCAGCTGGATAACATAACCTTGGGTAGTAAAGGGCAGTGAAGTGCCAAATAATGTAATCTTTGGTAGAAGATGCCTGACCCTCTGCACTTGCAATTCCATATTCTGGAATGGGTTTTCATCCTTTCAGAAAACAGCTGGAGAATAACTTTCTCCAGCACTCACAGCATCTAACCACTAGTTGTGACACCATTTCTGTGTTTCCCTGAAAACTCCATTGATTTCTTGAAATTATGATCATCTGCATTCACTCCATGTCCCCCTGTAGTGTTTGGATAATTATGACTGAACTCTGAAATGCATTTTTCATCAGCCTTTCCGTTTTAATGGCATGTAGAAACAGAAAAGTAATGTGAGACTCCAGTTTTAACCCTGTACTTTATAGAAGATTGTGGGGTTTTCTGCCATTTTACTCTCTTCACAGTGCTTGTCATGATGCTGGATTAATATTGTGCTGCTTCTGTTCTCATTTGGTATGTGAATGAGGTGTCACAATTTCATTGCCTTGTGTACTGTGTTCCCATGTCTATAGAAATATCGATTTCATTGCCTTGTGTACTGTGTTCCCGTATCTATAGAAATATCTGCATTTTACATACATCTCACAAAGAGTAAAGATACAGGCAGAGAATTCAAAGTATCTTACACTCTCCCAGGTTTTCAAGGTCTTTTCAGATTAAATTGTTGCCTCTGGCTTTTTGCTTAAACTCTTGTAATACAACCCAAAAACTAGAGCTGTTTTGCAAAGAACCTGCCCTTACAGCATTCTTACATTGTCAAATGTATATAAATAATTTTGTCTGATTACTGGTAGAAAAATTTCCAGTTCAACATAGCTCTCTTTATTTTAAATGAGGCTGGTATATTATACCTTAATGCTTTTCTTGTTTAATAGAGCTATCTAAGTATGCCTATGGCCCTCATCACCATCGTATGGAAGTGCCTCCAAAGTACTTAATAGAAATTACAACAACAACCTCTTTTTCAGTGA
>NW_008667543.1:154081-172693 GCF_000695815.1 Acanthisitta chloris | reverse complement strand
CTGGGTTCTTCTACAGGAAGGTCAACAACCTTCATTTCCTTCTTACGCCTCTCCTCGCCTGCCCTTGGGAGTAGCCATCTCCTTTTTGGCTTTCATTACTCCAGCCAAGGTAAATAATAGAGAGACCTTGTTATTAATGTTCTCATTTAAAAATCTATTATGGTATTTAGAATGATGAGGTCTGACTCTAAGTCAGGGGAAGATTAATTACATGACACTAGTGAAAACGGGATGTGACAGTCTTTGGACTGATATGACTAACTGTCCCAATAAATCTGAGCTTGCACAATTGCCAGAGTAAAGTGTGCACCATGTGCCAGCACTCAAAATCTTCTTCTGTAGTCATAAGCAGTTACCAGGATGTCACTTAATTATCTCTTTGAGGCAGGTACTATAGCAAGAGGAAAAGCACTTCTTAATATACCTTTCCAGAGAGAGAGCTGCAAGGAACATCTCCATGAAAGAAAAGATACTGTTGACCAAACCTTCTCTTTTTCATTCTCCTCCTTTTAATTTTTGGTACCAAGCAGAAAATGTGGGTATGATACTCTCTTTCAATCCTAATTGGCAAACAAGTTATGCCACTTACTAGACAGGCACTCCCCTTACTGTGCCATCTCCTCATCTCTTAGCACCTGTTGCTTCAAAAACTCTGTCCTAAGAGTCTACAGTTATCTCACACTGGGTTTTGGCTTTTAAAGACCTACATAGCCTAGGATATGCCTTTGGAAAATGTTGCCATTTCCTTCTTTAGTAGCTCTTCATGGTCTGGTTTAAGCCCACTGAAGTTTATATGCATTTATGTAGCTATAAATAAACTCTTGGTTCATGCAGTCTGTGAAGAGCTATCAGCTGGGTCAGCACATAGCAGCATGTGGAGCAGCAACAGCAACTTTTCCCTAAAGTCCTCCAGCAATATAGCTAAAAATGCCTGTTAAAAATTGCTCCACTTAATCTTCTTGCCCTTATTCAGCTGCCAGGTGAGACAAACACTTCGTGTGGCTGAACAGACAGACACATATGGTAGACACAAAGGCTGATGAGAAGGGGAGGGAGGAGCTGCCTGTGGGTGGGAAGTTCTCTTCACAGCTATCAGAACCATTTGTGGCTCCTCACCACTCACACCACCACCTCAGATTCCTCACACTGCAGGTGCTGACTTACTTCCTTTCAGTTGTGCTGGCTGTCACATTAATTTGTGCATGGCCACAGTCTGACTCCAGGGGCAGAAACCTTCACCACGGGGACAGGGGCAAGCAGTTTCATTCATTTATTTATCTTCAAGAGGATGCATAAAGGTAAAGCAAATCACCCTGAGCAAAAATGAAAATTAGCATTGGTTTTGTTTTCACAACCTCAGGCAACTGTAGCTTCAGGACCACCTCTATGGGACCTGACTCCAGCCTGCTCTCAGGTGCACTGAGGCAGCTCTCCAGGCCCCCAAGCTCTTCAGTGCCAATGTTGTTCCAATGTGGCCTCTAATTTGGTCTCCAGCACCATCAGCACTCTAAGATCTGGAGAAGTTTTGTCTTCCTTCCTCTACTAAATTTCTCTTATTGTGACAGGGGCAACCTAACATAAACAAGATGACTTGGAGAAAAATATCTTTTTAAAATCTGAAGTGTGTCTCTGATTGTGGTGGGGGAAGAGGCTGATACATATCAATTTCAAGTAACAGCTTTTGATGGAAGATGTTTGTTGAGCCAGATCTTGAAAGCTGTGAGTTTGAGCGAATCACTTCTGAAATAATTTTGAATGAACTTGTGTTTTAAACTAAAAATTAACTGAGTGAACAGTATCTTACTCAGCAGCCATCCCCTTGCTTTCTTCTACAAGTATTCTCTGTTTATGAACATTATATGCAGAAAACAGAAAAAAAGGAGAAAAGGAGAAACCTCAACTATATGTAAAAATTTGCCTTTGAATGACAGGGGTTTCAGTTCAGGTTTTTCCCTTGAAGAATGTTCCACAGCTTTTTGTTCAATGTGGACATTATGAGAGCAGAAGGATATCAGCACCTGATAGAAGGGAGGGAGAGAGAGAGAGAGAGAGAGAGGGAAGGAGACAGATTGCTGTCCAGTACAGTTGTAGGACTCATGCATTAGACATCAGTTTTCTTGATTTATTGAAGTGCACTGACCTAAAAGCTTCACAGAATATTTATGTCTGAGAAGAGATGAACTTTCTGGTCATCACCAAGGAATGAGGCAACATTAGGTGATCGTGTTATTGCTCAGTGGTAATCAAACTAGAATTTAGGGATCTCTTGACAAAATTAGCTGGAAAGAACTAAATTTTCAAATAAAGTGAAGCAGTATATCAAACTCCAAAGTTTTTTCACAGGATTTTTTTTTTCTTTCTCAAGACTTCCTTGGACTTTTTTTGGGCAAATCCCAGACAAACCAATTGTGATTATAACCACAGATATTCAGAGCGTGAGAATGCTGCAAGACTCTGTGATGGCAGATGTCATCCCTCTTGGCCCCATTCCTTCCCTCTCTCTCCCAGGTCTGGCTGCTTTTAGTCCAGGTTCACCACATTGTCTTCTCTCTTCGTGTACCCAGTTCCTGCCTTGCAGTGGATGTCTGGATGGGTGATGGGAGAGGACTATGGCAGTCAAGAGGAGGATGAAGATCCTACCACTTGCTGGCAGAGCTGGTGCTCCAGTGCAGCTGAGAACCAAGACCTAACTTGGCAGTATCATTATGGATAGATTTCAGGTTGAGAGTCAATGGCATCTGAACTGCACTCATATCTTCGTACAAACTACAAAGCAGAAGGGAATATTTCTCTTCTGTTGACCCCCAAACCTGCAAAGGTGCCTGTATTCTTTAGCTCCATCTACTGGCACTTGGCACAAACTGGCCTGTGTGTACGTACAAACCAAAGTGTTCCTGTACAAAAAGCAACAAATAGCTTCCTACAAATTACCCAGCTGGTAGATATGATTATCTTATTTTTAAACAATAATGAATTATTATTATTTTTGTAATCTCTGTAGGGTGGGGTCTATCATTTCTCAGAGGATAAGGCTACACTGGAAATGTGTTACGAGACTACAAATGAATAATTGTGTGTGTGTGGCAATATGCAGTTATCGTTCCATGCAAGTATAATTGAAACATCATTAAAAAAAACATAATTAAGTCTTTAGCAATACACAGGGGATGCAAGTTGTTTCTATTCCCATTTCAAAAATGAATGAACAAAATCTGACCAAAGAATCCTGGCTCTTATTTGCCTCCTCTGCTTGTTATATGTCCTTCTCTCTGCACATGTTGAAAGAGACCACTGGGTTGCTCTTTCCTGTGATAGATTTGGGAATAGTGCTGGAGGTGACTTTCTTCTTACTGTGCATTTCCATCACTGTATATATTAAGTTTCTTTATAATATTAAGTTTCTTTAAAATCTTTGCATAAAAGTGGTGTAATACTAATAATTTTTTATTAGCAGGTAAAACTGTAAGAAGATGCCTAAAGCCTAGATTTTTAAATACTTTTTAAATAAGGAAAATGTATATTTCATGCATGAAACATTTTAGGATATTCTTCTCCAGTATATTTTTCCAAGGCAAGAATTTGAAAAGAGCACTGGTATGCATTCATCACTTGCAGCAATTGTAGTTCTGTATCCAGACTCCTATGGAGATTTCTTTTTCCTCAACTGCTTCTGCCAGCTTTCATTTTTCATACTGCTCATATATCACTATTTGGTGTAATGGGAAAACTCTGAAGGAACAATCCTTAGTTTAAAGATAAATAAGTAAAACATCCAAACCAAAATGGTCTTGCCCCTCTTCAGAAGAGATCATTATTTAGGAATATACTCATTTGTATAAATATATTTTTAATCAAACATTTTCCATATGACTTCAGAAATTATTATCTCCTTTAAAATAATAATGAAAAAGGAATAAAAGCATAGCACCACAAGCAATCTCTTATTGTGGAGTGACTGCACTGCAACAAGTTCTGGCATAACTTTCCATAATCAATCTCTGATGGTTGCAATTTACTCATTTGGTTTTAAATGAAGGCTTTAATGTTTCTGAAACAAGACCAAAGTAGGAAGGAAATATTTGTTGGAAAAGAAGTAAAAAAAATGTGAAGGTGTTCCACATGTTTTTAGCTAGCATGATTTATACATGTTTCTGTTTTGAATGTTGAGGGAAGTTGGATCCAATAAATGATTTGTTTTCGTTGGGGAAATCCCACTTACAGAAGCGACTCAGTAATTCTGCTTTCTGTGCAATAAATGCGTATCTTCCCTCTGGGAAGTTGAGGAGAATGGGATTTTGGCCTAAGCAAACACTTACTGTCTTCACTAAGACCTTCATTTTAGGCCTTGTGAGTCTGTAAGAGACTGATCCAAACCCCTATGGACCATAGAGGTTCAGATGAATTCATGGTGTTCCTTCAGTAGGCTTTGATCACAGCCTAATTTTAGGTCACTTAACATGTAGGATCAACAGTTACAAGAAAAAAATAATCTCCCTACTTAATGAAGAAAAGTGGCAGTGGCAGCTATGTGGAATAAGAGGAACACTTGGGAGCCTGAGGTGGATTTGGAAGTCCAGGCAGATGGTTGCAGGGGCTGCAAGGAGCACTGATGGAGCCAAGGCGAGCTTGAGTCAGGGAAACATCAGCATCTGAAGGGCAAAAGGGCACGTGAGTAAAGCACAAGTAGATGAAATACACTTTATATATGTGTTTCCTTTTCAGTCAATTTTACTAATTAGTGGGTGTTTTTTGCAGAGGAGTCAATATTGTGAGGGTGTATTAACATGGTAATAGTGTTTTGCAGCTGCTGCAGTTGGCTGTGACTTTGGGGGAAGGGAGACAGAAATGTCAATTCGATGTTGAATATGAACATAGCAGATTTACATCTTTGAATAAGACACGTCCAAAAAACAGTAAGCAGTGGATTTTTTCCCGTCTTACTCAATTTTGCATATCATTTGGCCAATGATGTGCTATAATATAAAGGCAAAATCCCCTTTGTTTGTGGAATCAGGTAAAAAAGGTCACATTGCTCTGAATGTGTCCCACTAGCCTAGAGCAACCAAGCAGAAGAGTGAAGCTCTTCAACAGCCAAGTGGGGCCATGGAGATGACAAACTCAGACAGAAAGGGACTTTTTTCAGGATTGGTAGTTATTTTATTTAAATACTGCAGAGAAATGAGAATTTCATGTGTAACATGAGCTCTCTGCTAGCTAATTCAAAGTCCAAATTGACCTTTGTATGGCTTTCCCTTGCTGTTTATCCAATTCTCTTTATCTTAAGTCTCCTGAGTACTAGCATTAGTGACACCTGCCAGGAAAGATACACTGGCACATGTTAACCACTGATTTCTGCCCATCAAGATCTGCTCCAGGTCACCTGTGCAGGCTGGTGACAGGAGCACGGGATGACACACGGAGTTTTGCTCTCACTCAAGGACAACCATTCTTCCTCTCTGAGATTACCAACCCCCAGCTCAGTCCAATCAATACCAGGAAACATGCTGTAATCTCTCCATGAATAAAAACACCCTTTGGGATGTAAGCTGGTCAATGCACTTTGATGTATTCCTAGAAGAGCAAAGGTTTAGAACCAGAGTGCATTGTCTGGTTCCCAGCTCACAGGCAGTTTCTGACATTTAAGGGGCACTCTATACACGCTAATCTACTTGACTTTTGGACCTGTGGAAAAATTGAAAGTTAGGTAAGTTTTAAAGAGATTTTTCTTGTTTGCTCACAGAACCAAGAGCTGAATAGATTCACTAAATCTAGGAAAGGCAGTGAACTAAAATAGGACAATTGTGTCTTTGCTGGGAAGACCTGTTTTTCTTTAACTGAACTTGATACTTGCTATCACTTTTTCATTTTAGTTTCCCAAATTAGCCAAAAATCCAGCTAGAACTGTCTCGTTTTTCTCCTATAGCATTAGTTGAGGTATAGACTTAACCTCAATCTCTGCTTGCCATAGAACAAAACCTAGTTTTACAGTGTTGTCCTAGAGGCGGCAGCAGAGTACATAAGAAGCACAAAAGCTAACACACAAATGGGCAAAGTTGTGTTTGGTTAGTAGTTCATCTATATAAAATTTCACTAAGGGGTTTTACTGGAATATAGTGCTCACATAAAACCCAAGAGGGAATACTGTCATGTCTTTGAAATAGGTAACAGGGTGAAAATACTAATGTTTTGCATGTTCTAGATCAGAGTGAAGTAAGTTGACCTAAAAAAATAATCTCCACTTGTTGGAGAGCACTCATGGAAGCAAACTGCTTCTATATCACAGATTTAGGGGAAACCCAAACTACTTGCATAGAGCTCTAGAGGCAGTTGAGTCGGCAAACTTTCAAACAACTGTGATGTTCTGTGACACATTAATTGAAATGTACTTTCCAGTGCAACCATTTAGCAATTTATATAAATATCAAAGCTTTTGGGGTTTACTGTCAGTCTTTGTTTCTGAATGAGAAATTTATAAAAAACACATGTTGCAAACTGCCGCTGAGTTCGTGTTCAGAAGGCTGTGGCCACTGAACTATATCAAACTTTCCTCAGTACAATCATTTGATGAACAGAATAGTCTTCTGTTAGTAATGTCTCTTTTCAGTAATAACCAAAAGTTGGCAAAAGTGTTATTGTATTGAGATGGGAGGAACAAAGCCTTAGAGCATGGTCCCATTGAAGTCTTGGGCAATTTGTCATTGGCTTCAGTGGGACCAGAATTTTGCCAAAAATATCAAATGTTTTCTGAAGTCTTTCCATGAATTAGTGTGCAATTAAAAATAAATCTTCTTTTAAAAGTAAGTTGTGTACGGAACCCACACTGCCATAAACTTCAGATCTGACTCCAGGTTCTGCAGCTTCTGGGACTGCTCAGCTCTAGGATTTTGGTTTCTTTTCTTCTGATGCCTAGCTGAGGTGCTAACATGACAAAATTATCATGTCACTTCCAATATTTATATTTCAAGCCAAGGTGCCAGTCTCAGTCTATCTGACCATTTGTATTATAGCAGCACCCAGAAGTCTTCAGCCACAGCAAGAACATCCTGTTAAAGGGCACTTTGGCTTGGTCTGCACTGGAGCCCAAGTCCATACATAGTGTGCCAGGCTGTCCTTGGCAGTGGCTGTAGGCAACACTGCTGCACCTCCAAAGGATGGTCCACAGCAGCTGGCCCCATGGGTTGGTCGGGTAAGCAAACATGGATGTACAAAGTTTTGGGAAAAAGGAAAGGCTCAGGCTGACTCAGATCCAGGTGACTCTGTGGCCTTGGCTCCGTGAAAGGCGTCACAGGCTTTTTAGGGAGTTGTTTCCTAGCATCAGGGAAGGCAATTAAGACTTTTTCATCCAGAACAAAAGGTTTAGGACACCTTGTTTTACTACTGTTCTTTATGTCTGGGAAACTTTTACTGGTTTATGAAATGCTCTGTGTGTCCACTGAAGTGTTCTCATTAAAATGCCTTGGCTTTTCCTACAGTAAATGCAGAAGGAAGCATCTAGCTACATTACTAAATCCTGCAGGCTTTATTTTGGCCAGAGCTCTGCCTTGATAAGAAATGAGGGTAGAGACAGCTGGTTCTGGTACAATCCTCTGGTAATTCTCTGTGCTCTGGAAGAGCAATATTCCTCTGCGTTCACCTAGACTGACACAGTAAGGTCTCTTTGGTGCTTGTGCAGTGTCATGTACATGCTGTTTGTATACAACCAAGTATGCAAGTGATGGGCCCTCCTTGTGAACAGAAGTTCCCTGGAATTTGTAAACATATAGCCATACATATGTTTTCTGAATGCAATCTTCATTTGGCATAGTAATGTCTCTGAACCACTTACAAAAGGACAGTTTATACTCATTTAATATCTAATCTTTACCCACAGATCCCTGGGAAGAAAACCTCTGCAAACTACAAGAAAACCTTTCTAATAATTCACGTACAGCATTTCTCTTTGGTTTCAAGACTGCTTAGCTAACCTGTACAAAACATTGCAGCCCCTCCTTCTCCAGAAAGCCCCAGCTGATGAGCCAAGCTCTCAACATTTCATTCCTGTGTAGATAGTTCGCTAAATTTTTTCCCAAAGCTTTATGGTTTTCAACAATATATCTTTCAGCACTGTATTGCCAAAAAGAAGTGGCTGCCTTGAAGCCTCCCTGAGGATTTGGACTGGATATCGAGGATTAGTTTATAACTGGTAACTTATGAACTGCATAGTGTTCTACAAACAACTTATTTTTCTTAATGTAATGGTGAAACTATGAAGCCCCATCCTGAGAACTTATTTCTGAGAGAATATTTGTATGAAGCTTTAAACAATACTTTATATTTCTATATCAAAAATACTTTTTAGATGAGTGCATTTTTGTCTTCATACAATAAGCATTAATTGACCACAAATGTTGAAAATATTCATCTGTAGTTGAATTTGTATGTATTTGTTTGGGATTTGGGGGCTTGTTTTTTAGGAGTTTTTTTTGAAATCTCTAAGAATGTCTGAGTTTTCAGTCTGGATTTTGTGCAGCTGGGATCTGACGATATAACACGAGAAACCCATTATTTATAGGAACGGAATCACAGCAGGTATTGGCAGGATTCAGCAACGGGAAACTTCTGAAGAATATTCCTTGCTTTTACCTGTGTTGGTGCAAGTCGTATGTGTTGGTAATAAGAACAAGGAAAAAAAATAACAAGTAAGCACAGATTTTTTTATTTGAACACATCTGTTTTATTTCAGTTCAGTGTGATGGCTGGAGGGAGAAAGGGATTTCTTCAGATGGCATGTGTTTAGTTCCAATTCTTCGTAAACTTAAAACAGAAAAGGACATCTAATTTTTTTAATGGATTTCCTCCAAGTTGGTTATAAGAGAATCATATCCATTTTTTCTTGTGCCCATGCTGCTCTCTTCTAGACAGAAGGTTTTCTTATAATTGCTTTATGTAGAATATATTCAGACTAATCATCCCTTTGTTTGCACTGCAATTGCATCTGGAAATGCCTTTCAAGATCAGGGACCACACTGAGAAGCCTTGCAGGAACAATAAGAGAAAGCCACTCACCACCCCAAAGTCCTTACAGCTATCTAGATGAAACTGGGAAAGAGGGAAAGAAAAAAATGGATTTGCTAAGAAGAGAAGTTACTTGCCCAAGGACACATTTTAAACTAGTGGTACTGAGGATATAGCTGAAATATATTAACTCCTCAATATTTTACTAAAGCTCATATATGGCTGTAAAATTGTAACTTATTAGCAGACGTGTGTTTAGTCATGTTATGAAAAACTATTTTTCCTCCTAATATAGACAGGAACATGCAAGTGAGACTACATTTTTGGCATTTGACTGAATTATTTGTTAAGTTATTATGATGATTATAATAATTTCTTAAATAACATACTGATATATACTTGAGGGAAGGAGCACTCTCAAACTGCTCATTATTGTTTGTGTCTAAACTTCCTTGGCCAAAAAAAGGCAGATGCCAGAAGTCAAGGTGGACCCTCACTCTGGTCCCAGCTTGTGATTCTGTCAAAACTGAGGCCTTATTAGAGCATATATGGTACAATCCCTGTGTAGGAGTGTCTTTCCTTGCTGGAGAATTCACTTTTAAAGGATTTGATGAATAAGAAGGATTAATACTACTAAAAGGAAGGAAATGAGGAGGGAAAACATTTTATTCCGTGACACTTAGGTCTGATCTATCTCGCTTCCCATTGATGTAAATTTCTGTTTCCATTTAGGAAGCAGACTCAGGCCAAAGATGAGCACTTTTGAAAATCACTCCCTTGGCAACTTCCTGAAGGTCAGTGGTGGGTGTTTGTGGCAGAAATGGGAGTGAATGTGAGTCCGTTGTCTTAACCACAAGACCCTGTTTCCTCTCCTAATCCCAGGCTGATTTTAGAAGGCTGTAGCACATGAAAAAAGTCCAAATTTTAAAATATTAAACTTGGCACTGATGATAAGGAAATGATTAAGAGTCAACTAAGGAAAGACACAACCACACTGACAGAGACAGTCTTCAGAGTAGAACCACATTTTCATCTAACCAGGTTTTATTGCAGCTCTCCTGATGATTTGACTACATTCTGCTTTTTTGTTTTGGCAAGCACCAGAGAAGGCCTGATCCAATTCTTGAGGAAATCAATGGGAGTTTGATTGCAGCCATAGAAAGACATGAAGGGAATTTCAAGAGATAAAGTGTGGAGCCAGACATTCAAAAATAGCTTTTTTAATATGTGCCACTGACCTTCCTTATGGCTTGCAAATGCAGTTTGATTACCCTAAGTGAATTTACTTTATGGGGAAGGCTTGAAATTTGGACCAGAAGAAAAGAGTGAAGTTGCTTGGGAATATGACTGTGAGTTGGGTCATGACAAGGAGCTTGGACTCAGCTCTCACCTGTGTTTCAATTTCATTCACAGGAGCAAATACGGAATGTGATAAGAAAGGGATCAGTTTGGGGAGCCAATCCACCACTTACCCTTGCAAGGTAGTTTGGGAACTCAGTTGACCAAAGGAAAATAATGACTTGGGCTGAGCAATCTGAGTACAAGCTCTTATCATTGTAGTCATCTTAGATGAGGTCTCTGAGCCAAAGAGAAAGAAATCA
Source organism: Acanthisitta chloris (assembly GCF_000695815.1). Lineage (NCBI taxonomy): Eukaryota > Metazoa > Chordata > Aves > Passeriformes > Acanthisittidae > Acanthisitta > Acanthisitta chloris. Next base: position 162,098 of record NW_008667543.1, on the reverse strand, counting down.
ACCAACTGCCCGGTCTTTCATTCCTGTTCAGAGAAGAGAACGTCATGAGGCTTGACTGAATTGATTATCCAGGCAGGAGTTGACTGTGGCTCAGGAACATAGGATAAACCTTGAGGCATTATCTCTGAAGAGTAGATGACAAAGATACAGTCTTGTTGAGCAGATCTTATACTGTAGTTGAGATTGGTGTAAAGCCCTTTTGTCAGAAGACCTCAAAAAAATGCAGTCAGCAGCCTAAGAATTCTCTTTTGGACCCATACACAGGAATCGTGGAAGTTTTCTACAGCTGCCTCTGATCCCTACATTCCTGGCTTGTGAGCACTGCTGCCTTTGGCTGCTGTGCTTGTAAAGAGTATTCAAGATTATCATTCTGCTGCAGGTATGAGTGAAGTCCTTCTGGAAGGTTCAAGAAACCAAGCTCTGTAATCTGATGGTCACTTTGGTTCTTGGTGGCATCCTCTGATTTTTCTCCCAAGAGAAGATAAATGGGACAGGGGGAATATTTTATGATCCAATTCTGAGGTGCAACAGCTGCACAACAGGTCCCTGGAAAACTCTGCCCAGTGACAAACATAGCAAACTCCAAGTCTTGTGCCAGGGAACTCAGTGTACATCTCCTCTATTAAATGGAAATAGTTTCCTGTGTCTCAGACGTCAGACCACCAAGTGGATGACAAGCAACGAGAGAAGATTGTCCACACATTTGTTTTTATGGATTCATCTCATTGTCTCCATTCACAGAGTGGCAGAAATGAGACATCTGAAAGTATTCTTGGTGCAGTGGATCCCAATGGTTGTCTTACTGACTAGAGCCACAGTGATATGTTTATAAACAGAATTCTGTTATAATTTTCTAGCTGCTTCCAACCTTTTGCATTTCCCACCCCAACTGAATCTTCAGAGTCAATTTAGGCAGAAAACCCCCTCACATTTCTAAAATGTTGATGACACTTGTTTGAAAAGGCCTTAGGTATCATCTTCAGGTGTCAGTCTGGGCGCTGCTGGGATCAATCCTGCATTTCTACTGACAGCAATGAAATTCCCTGCATAGATAAGGAATGTGGGTGAACAGAAAAGCTGGCAGTAAACCCTCCATCATAACTTCTCCAACACAGAGCAGGATATTTCAAAACCAACTCTGTTGCTGTTATTGTGGAGAAGGCTTGCCTGAAACATTCCTTCTTTTCTCTTTTAAACAGAAGAACAAAATCTTTTCAGAGAAATGCTGAAACATCACTGCCTTTAGCATATTTTGGTCCAGAAATATATTGTGGGATTTTTTTAAAAAAATCTTATTCCAGCCCCAGAAATATATTGTGGGATTTTTTTAATAAAATCTAATTCCAGCTCACTTTAAAGATGTGAATTTAAATGTTGGCTAAGATTGATAATAAAAACAGTTCAAAATAGTGCTGTGATAATTACCAGCTGCTGCAGAAATCAAGCGTCCATATGCAATCATATAGGAGCCCTTTTCCCAAATCCAAAGGGGAAAGTATGCCCCCAAGATAAATTTAACCTTGACTCTCTGCAGGGATATTCAAAGGTGTTGTATAGGTAGTTATTGTGAGAAGGTTCTGGGCCATGACAATAATTATGTTTAGACACTTTCTGAATTTTAATTATGAATTGTCAGAAGCACTTCACACATAGATTTTATTCCATTTATTCTGGAAACATAAACTCTTAATAGTCAAAGTGTTGGGAGGTTTTTTTCCTCCTTTATTCTAAGCAGATGTTTTCTCTCTTCACTCTTCCTTCCTCTGCTCTTTCCTCATTGGAAGGAATGATGAGTGTGTGCCAAAAGAAAATTGAAAACCATGTGAAAAACACAGAAAAATTATTTTGTCAAGGAAAAATAAGTTAATGAAGTACTGCTCTGTTTTGAAACTACTGGACTAAGTTTTATTTCCAAGTGGATTTAAAAGTATACCAGACTCTTACCAGTTACACTAGCTTCTGAACATTCTTGTGTGATTACTTTATGAGAAGGGAATTCAAAATAGTTAGAAGGACAAATTTTAATGCTGATAAGAAGGCAAGTGTCTTTCATAGCTGCCTCCAGATCTTGCCTTTCACTTCTGGAGGTAAATGCTTTTCTGTACCTTATGGCAGAGGGACTGTATGAAGTGAAGGGAAGCCCTAGATGCAGGTAGAGAGTCATCCATGGGATATTTTTGTGAAGAGGTCCTTTAGTTGCCATCTCTGCTAAAAGATGATGGTTTTCATAAATTCTAGCTCCAAACTTGTGGTATCTGCCTACCTCACGTTGCCTCTGAGCTCTTCACTCAGCAAACACAACCACTGCCTGCAAAAGGGCTGCAGGATTTGACCACATGATTTGATTAGAACCTTAATGAATAGCACTGAAAGAAAAGCAGCACCCAGTCAATAATCTGGGGTGTGCAAACATTTATCAAAGAGAACCCAGAATGCTTTGCACCTATTCCTCCACTTACTGCTGCTGACAGTTACATCTGCATCCATCTATTTTCTTCAGTCTAAGTGAGAATCATTAGACACATAAGACATTTATTTATGTAAAAAGGAAACCGCTGTGGCTACAGAGCTTAAGATGAGTGTTATTTTAAATGTATTATTATTATTATTTGTCCTGAACTTAGGTTAACTCTCTTCCTTTTTTTCCCTTTTCCATAATTTGGGTCATTCTGCCTTCAAGGCTAATAGGTACCTGTATTATTAAGCAGGATATTATATTTGTTTCCATTAAGCATGTATGTAATTTGGGTCATTCTGCCTTCAAGGCTGATATGTACCTGTATTATTAAGCAGGATATTGTATTTGTTTCCATTAAGCATGTATATGTAGAAATATCTTCATGTGTGTGTGGAAATATCTTCATAAAACATATAGAGAGCACTAACTGCTCAAATCTGTGGGACAAAAAAATCAAGACAACATCAGAGAAAAGATTTTTTAATTTTTTTTTTTTCCTACAGACCCTGCTGTGGTTGCTATTTCAGCTGTTCATTAAAGTTATATTGCTTCCTTTATCTCTTGTGCTCTTGGAATACAAGCACCTCCATAATGAGCTTAAATTACCACGAGCTAAGAATAGAAAACTCGATTTCAGTTCTTGGGAGGCTGAAGCTGTGGTGGTGCATGGGTAATCAAGCAATATTAGCTGTATAATGGTACTAGGATCCCAGGGCAGGGATGCTGGAATGTTTATAGCAGGGAAGCACAATAAATATCTGTTTTCTGGGTTTCTTTCCCCCCCTCAGTCCTTCTACATTTTGAAATAAACACTGTTGGTAGCTCTATATTAATATCCTATATATGTGGTTGGCCAGCCATGTCTGTCTTTGGAGACTAGAACCCCCTGTGTTCTCATTTTCTCATTTATACAGCTAAGCTATGGAGAAGTCTCGGTCACCTGAATTATCAGTATCAGAAAAGCACAGGGTAAATTGAGTGAAAATGTCAGAACTGAGATTAAAAAAGCTGTATGCAAAAAATGCTCTCTGTTTCCAGCTGGTTTGGGTGCTGTGGATTTCATTCAATTAAATAGAAAATGGGAATAAGACCCTTCCTTGCACACCTGATCTTTAGCAAAGCACAAACAGGTGTATCTTGTCCATAGGGATCAAACTTACTCACTTGTTACTTTAAGTTTAGCAGACATTTTATGTGGCTTCTGCTCCAAGGCATCTGTCCCCTTGGACACACAAAACCCTGGAGGCTGATGCTGCTAAAAGTAGGCACAGGGAATAGTGGTGTGCCAGCATCTCCCCAGGTGTTAACAGATTGCCATTGACTTTAGTGGACTGCAATGATCACAGTGCAGACAGCATCAGCCCAGGGCTCTGCCTGATGGACTCTGCTGAATTTAACTGTGATGGCTCCAGAGGTAATAACTTCCCAGGTACCTTGCTCTGCTCCAAGAGCACCCACAGGCACAGGCTAAATCTGCCAGAGACATAACAACTCAGGAGCCAGAAAGACAGGATATTTAACAAGAGATATCCCAAAACTCTCCTGGATTGGGAAGAAACCCACTTTATCATGGCATTAGCAAAGAATATTTGGGTAGTTTCCTTATTTTACTGTCATATATTGTTTTTTCCCCAGCTTTCCACTCACTTTCACTGTCTTGCTAATGATTAAAAAACTCAATCACTATAGCTCATAAGGGTTCTTTTTAGCATATGAAATACTAACAAAAATCTGCTCCACCAGAACAATTTCCACTATCTTGTTTCCTTCATTACATATTTGGCTCAGAGACTCACTACTGATTGCATCCCTTGTTCAGAAAGTAACAAATACTTTCTTAACAAGATATTATCCTCAGTTGGAGAATTTAATTTGAGGCAAAGAGAGACTCACAAGATATTTGTGCTATTGCACATACCCAGCTAGGGCCTCTCATGCCCTGGTTTACTCAGAAGAAAATTTTTTCCTTCTGGGGAAAGTACCACAGGTGAAAAAATGTTACCCTCCATTTAACCTATAGCTCCCACTTCTACTACCTTCTTATGTAAAGTGCTTTTCTCCTGCAAGTTGTCCTTCCAATACCAGGGAGAGAGGAGAGACCAAGGCTCTACTAAGGGCAGTAAAGTTAGTGGACTTTGGCCTTAAATGAGCAAAAGGTGCAGTGCAATTACAGTTTGTTAGTAGATATCATTAGCTTGTATCTCCAGGGGTCATTGGCAGACATCATTAGCAGGGAGTCATTAGCAGGATTAGTCGATGTAAGGAGAGCTAGAGCCACTTCTCCAGTGTGGAGAAGGTGAGAGCAGAAGATGCTTTATTAGTAGCTAATTCCAATGAGGCTGAGTCTCTGCCAGGGGCTGTCAGAGCCAAGTTGTGATGATCCATGAGGGAGTCCTGGTATCTCTGATGATGAAAGAGCTGGATAAATGAAAGAGGCCTCCTTACACTTCACATAACTTTAAAACATAATTATGTGACCAGCTTGAGAATACTAAGGCAGCCATCATTCTGACCACTGGATGGACAGGACTAGCATCATACTTTGGGAGGTAGTATCTGTCATAGTATTTATGATTTGTGGCCTTTCCTCACCCATGGTCCATGGTTGCTGGTACTGCTGTGGCCCCTTACCTTAGTGAGCCTCAAAGGGATTCAGTGGCTCTGGTTGCACAGACCTGGTCAGAGAGGGGATGATGCAGGAGATGCTGCTAAGGTGATCCTCTAGGTTTTTGGGAGGTAGCTTGTCATGCAGGTGGGACCTGTGCAGGGGCTGTGGGCTATATGAAAGGCTTTTAGGATGATCTGGATTGTATCTCTATTAAAGAGCAAATGCTCCCTTGGGTTTGGGTCAGCATGGTGTTTTCAATGTGGAAAATACACCTGCTTTTCCTAATTAACCTCCATTTGTTAATGAACCACCAAATGGCCAGTGTATCTGGGTAGTCTCCTGGCAACCTTGAAATTATTCACCTGATTTCTTTTGCTTTTGCCTGGAATTGTCTGCTTCCAGCTCCCCATGGGGCTTGAGTGTGCATGGGAGGGATGCATCCTGTTCTCATCATGTCTCATGGTGCCCCACTCCTGTCCTCCTCTAAATCCTCAGCATTAAGTCACTGATGGATTTCCTTAGGAAATTAGTAGCTTGTGTCCATGGCAATGATGATCAGTTTGGCTAGTTCTGAAGAGCATCTGTGTTTCAGACAGGCTGTTTTCCCATTGGAAGTTGCTAATTTGCTGAAGGTTAAATTCATCTGTAGCTTCAGGATCTAAATTTAAAAAGGACTACTGAAAGTGAGCATTTCACAGTGAGTAAATGTTTTGCTACTGATATGTTCCATTGTTCTCTATTAAAATGGCTGTTTTCACTTTGGCATTTGATCACTAGTAAGAGTAAAAGGTGTGATAGAAAACTCTGCTTAACTGAAAAGACCTGTGTGCATGTGATGTCATTTACTTTTGAAACTTGACATTTATTCTGGTTCTCCTTGTTTCAGATTTCTCCTCTCACCTCAAAGCAAAAATATCAAATTCAAAATATCACCCTCAAAATGAAAAGCTTAGTATGTCATCTTCCTTTGCATAGCAACTTGTAGAAGAATGTAAATGGTCAGCAGTAGAGGTGTCAAACAGTTCTGAAGTCAGAACTCTTACACCTAATGGCAAGTGTTTGATAGATTTGCCTCTATTAATTACAGCTAGGATCTCTGGTAATGTTTGTCATGGAGACTAACACAAGTACAGTAAGATATTTGCACATTCTGTAATATCTTCTGAAGTTTTTGAAGGAAGATTGGCAATTTTATAGTTAACATGGCTCAATAAAGATGTAAGAATCACCAAAGGAATATGGGGAAGATGGTGTAAGTTAACATATCTTATCTAAATAAATACTAGTTTCAAGATATTAATCTATATCTGGTCTGGGGTATTTCTAGGTAAGCACAGGAATGTGGGGGTTTCACCTATATCTCAGAGAAAGATGAATGATTTCCAGTGTACTCCCCTTCCCCTGGCAAAATAGGCTACTTGATTGAACAAAATACCAATGTAATGATGAAATTTTGCTTATCAAATTTTTTTAAAGCTAAAATTTGAAGAGGAAAGCAAATGTTCTTTTAGCATTTATGTTCATAACTTGGAAACAGATAAACTGAAAGAGCATTTTTAAAGGGAAAATCCTGAATTCTTACCTTCAATTCCCAGGAAAGTGCAACATTCTTCTTTCTCTCCAAGATTCTTCATAAACCTGAGTCTTCAGCCAGGTTCAGTGTCTAACATACTAAAATTATGGGTACTTGACAGGTGGTATTTGAGGAGTAGCATTACTAGTTCCCTTCCCTCTCCAGATAATTTGTCCAAGTTTATACACAGCATCTGCACCACTGAATCCTCCCAAATTAGTTGTGGCCTTTTATTTTTGTAAAAGAAGACAGAAAGCCTGACTCATCTCACCGAGCTGACTGACAAAAACATGAACATCCTGTTTGAGTCAGACTTTTTAGCTCAGCTGCCACAGAAGTGGCTATCAGCTGTGTTTGAACACCATATTTTTTGTTACATATAAAGGGTATTTAGATGAAATGCCTAAATTTTAGGCTCTTACAGGTAGAAGAGATGAATAATTAATTAAAATAGAGGTGAAAGAAGGTGATTTCATACTGAGCCTTCCAGCTGGTTTCTAAAGCAAAGCAAACCATATATGAAGGTTACTGAAGTCTCCAAGCCTCTGGGCCATTCATTGTTTCCAACAATTTTCTCCATCAATGCTTCACTCAAAATCTTTAAAACCTCTGATTACGTATCTTTTGTATCTGATGGCTGCTTAAAGCAATGAAAATTAAATAGTTTCCTTATACTTTGATACCTTTTTTTAAAAATGTTAAACAAATAATCATATGCAGTTAGATCATACAGAGAGTTTGTGGTTTCAACTTCCTTCATAGGGGTGCAAAGAGAAATGGATGTGGTAGACCTTTTCAAATGATTTCTAAATTAAGTACAGTAAATTCCTCTGTAATACCACTCAAGAGACCTGAAGATCAAAGTCTTACATGAGATTTATCAAAACCAAATAATTTTTGCATAGAATATATGGTAACTTCAGGTAATGTTATGTTGTTGTTCCACTTAACATGTGAAAGTGACAAAGAGTGATGCTTCTTCATTTTCTGGATCCTTCACTAGATTCAGAGGAGAAGATGGCATTGGGAATCAATCTGACCCATTTTTGAAGTTTGCCTTACACCCTTAGTGCACTTCCTCCTAAGAGACACAGATGGTTGGCTGTTCCCTGCTTACAAGTGTACATGTACTACTGTTCTGAGTGACAAAATCCAAGTCCTCTGCAGTAAAAATCTGGGAAAGCTCAGTGAAGTGTGATCTGATTGCTCTGATTAGTGCTGATTAGATGCAAGCTGGAGTGTGAATAAGCAGTCTGACATGTACAGCATTTTGTTATATGTGGCTTAAGAAATTGCATTTGCATGGTGAAGTATTTATGGTCATATTCATGACTTGCTTCATTCACATCTGGTTCATGGTTGCCCTCTGGGAATGGCA